>NC_083470.1:21059669-21104669 GCF_030014155.1 Tachysurus vachellii | reverse complement strand
AAATGCAATTCAAATTAGGAAAGACGCCCTAAAAGGACGCAACACATTAGGGAAATAAAAATGTGCAAAGGGATGTGGGGATGAAACAGGGCGTTTAAACACTTTTTAAAAAAAGAAGGAAAACAAACAATAAACAAACAAACAAAAAAAAAAACAATACACTCCCAGCACCCCTTTATCAGTGTTTGATTGGCAGCACTACACACTGCCCAAAAGCTGTGGTTCCCTAAATGAGCCTGTCACTGTATCCAAGCCAACCGAGTGGAAGCAATTACATCACAAATACTCAAACAAGTCTACTTAAACTACTTACATACATAATTCAATCCTGTAGCCATGTCAGAACCACACCAGACCATAACGCTCTTACAGTGCCGGTGCATTCAAATGACACGTTTTTAAACAAGCATGGTGTTGAATCCAAAGCGAATAACTACAACTGCAGCTACTTTTTTTTTTTTAATGCTTCATCTCTACACCACAGCACATGTGCAAGCGATTCTGGTGGTGTACACTCAGAGACCCACACACCAGAACACACACTTAGTCACGCAGATACACAAAGACACATGCTTACTGCATGTTTATGAATGTGTGTAGTGTAATTACACTGAGGTAGAGAGAGAGAGAGAGAGAGAGAGAGAGAGAGAGAGAGAGAGAGAGAGAGAGAGACAGAGAGAGAGAGAGAGACAGAGAGACAGAGAGAGTATTAATATTAATTATGCTATAAAAATATATTTCAGGTGGATAAGTAACCAAACAATGCTTTATTGATGCATTCAGACTGAATTATTTCCACCTTCCTTATATTATATGACACTCTTTTTTTGTCATTAAATGCATTAAATAAATGCATTAATTAATTTGTAATGACATGAAACTTAAAATATATGAAAAAAATGAATAATTTAAAATATTTTGAACACATAGAAAATAGGTCATATTTGAAAGAACGAGAGAGAGAGAGAGAGAGAGAGAGAGAGAGAGAGAGAAAGAGAGAGTGTGTGTGTGTGTGTGAGTGTGTGTGTGTGTGTTTGAGTACTTGGCCAACACCCAGCTGGTTAAATGCCTTACCATCAGAGAGCGATGGCCATATGTGTGGGTGCATGTCAAGTAAATAAATAATGTATTAATTAGATGGTTGGAAAGTATGATTCGCCACAAGCGTTGGTATGATTTATGGCATGTCAGAATCATTTCAAAGTGACTCTTCTGACTCCTTTTTTTTTTTTTTTGTGACTTTTTGTGACGGGACAATTTGTGCCATTGACACTCCAGTGGGAATTGCAATGTTTTTTCTAAACAGACGTAACATGCACAATTGGACCTCTAAGAAGCGCCTCGCTACGTTTGCTTACACAAGCTTGTCAGGGCTTCTTATGTAAATGAAAAAGCTGTGAAGCTCTGTGATTAGCGTGTCATGCTGACAGTGCTTGAGAGTGTCCGAAAACAGAGGCGCTATGGTGGTGGGCTTCGAAAATAAATACGGGGGGATGATTCAGCCCAAATGGCTGAACCTAATTAGCACCAATGTATGTGTATGTAAGAAGAAAAGAGAGAGAGAGAGAGAGAGAGAGAGAGAGAGAGAGAGAGAGAGAGAGAGAGAGAGAGAAGGTAAATGTATATGTGATCACCATTGGAAAAAAAAAATCAATCACTGTTATTAACATTATAAGCTCCTTTATGAGCACACCTTCATTTCCTGTAACTCTATTCATACTGACACACAGTGAAGACCAACAGACAAAAGAAAACAACCTCACCCCTCAAACACACAATGAAAACACACACACACACACACAAACCAGCAAAGCTTTTCCAACCCAGCCATCCAGCTGTCTTAATAGACACACAACGGGCAAAGAAAACAGCCCTTCATTTTATATACCGTAATAGGGTTTCTTCAACTTTTCCTTCTTTACCCTGACACAAGTGACGGAGTGAGTGCTGAGGAAAAGACAGCCTCAATCCAGTCAATGACAACCCAGTTTCATCACTGGCTTCATTTTATCCTAATTGCAATTAGTGAAGAACTGTGAACGGGCCTAGCACAGAGCTTTAAAAGCTGGACGTTGTAGGTAAGGAGTAAAGCGAGCACACTTTAAGGGCTTTTGCAGTGGGGAAATTTCGGTGCTCACTGCCAAAAACAATTCTCCTCAAGTCTGGATAATATGAGGCAATATAGCAGTGCGGCCAGTAGATGGTTATGGATGTCAAAAGCCACAAGTTTCCAAAAAGAAACACCAGAAAACAGACCTCAATGCCTTTTGAACTGGCTGAGTGGCATCTCTTTGGCTCAAACAAACACACGAAGAAAGCCACAAATTGAAAGTTTTGCTTCGCAGTTATTGAGAATATTCTCTTGTTTTGGCAGAGTGTACGGCTTTTAGATATGTGGACACAGGCGCATTATTGATCTCCTGACATACAGATTAGTGAGGAGGAAACTGTCGCTCAGTCCGAGCTGGACAAAAATAAACATAACGAGAAGAATCTGAAGTGTGTCCAGAAACCAGTGTCCGAGCATCTCGTTTCTCATGGTTCCATGTAAAACCACGTTTCTCACGCTTGTACATATATAAATAACAAAATACACACAGAGGTGAAATCCGTGCTGCGAAACGAACAACGAACACACGTGGCTCATTCAGACTGTACATACATTTTAGATACGTGTGTACGGCCGGGCTTGAACTGTGTTTTCATAGAACGCCAAGTGAGACTGAATCACAGCTCAAAATCATTTGTCTTCAAAATGAGGCAAAAAAAAAAAAACAAAAACCAAAAACTAAACAAAAATTTACTCTGAGATTTTAGCATATGATACCAACAGGGATGCAGGAGAACTGTTCTCACTGTTTAAAAACATTTCAACAAAGAGTCTACACATAAAACCTCGAGTGAGAACAGAAAACCAGTTCAGCTGTAAATACCAGGAAACTAGCGACAATCTGATATATTTGTGATGACTTTAATAAGTTGAGGACTTGCAGCTTTTTAAGGCCAAGGCAAACATCAAGGGAGTACTGATAGTGAACACTCCACCGTGGGCAATTAAATATAATCGCTCCCAGCTTAGCATTGTTTGATTCCCTATTATATTCTTATCAACATCTCCTGTCCTGTCAGGGAGTGTGAGAAAGACGTGACGGGCGGCGAAACGGATGGCTAAAGGAATGCTGAATTCCTATTGTACGAACACAAAGGAGAGAGGAGAGACAGCTACGGCAAGTAAGTTTGTTTAGCGCTTATCACCAAGAGTTAAGCTAACAGCGCCCTATGCTTTCTGTCAGGATGAGGTGGGTGTGTGAGAGCAACACGACAGATTCCATAGACAAACACCTCAGGTATGACTTCAAGGTCAAGGCAGAGTTCTACAGTTTGGGGTATAAAATAGTTCCAAGCAGATGGTGTTTTACTGTGTACTGACCTACAAAATAAAAGTTTGCCAAAAAAAAATCATAATAGAAAAATAATGTAACGATTAAAGTCATTCTGAAATCTTATTACGTAAAACGCTAGAAAAAAATAAAATAAAATAAAAAACATCCTGTGTGTAAATGCCAACTCAGCAGCTCTACCTACGCAGCAGGACTTCACTTTATGAAGGTCTGACTGAAAGAAATCAACATCGCTGTTTATAATAATGACCTGCCTCAAATTTATTAAGAGCCGTATCCGTATTCATGGTGTGATCATCCATCATCTTAAGTTTGCTGTGACCTTTTAGGACTCCAGACTTCATATTGGCAGAGCAATACAGATAAATCAAGGTGCCGAGTGTGTTTATTGATAAACGGTTTAGGAGGATGATCTGTAATAATCATACAGGAAGGCCAGGGAATATAGCACCTTCTGCCGGTGCTGACTCTGTCACAATGTGCTATTAAATAAGTGGTGTTAGAATTAGTGGTATAAGATATTACTACAAATTCTATATGTAATTAGTTAGATTGAATTAACCAGTAAGGAGATGAGAAGCATTTTTTAAAGCCTCCAGCGTCAGTGCTTTATAACATTTAATTAACGAGTCATTGTTAGGCAGATGGGATGGGGGTTGGCACGGTGGCTTAGTGGTTAGCACGTTCGCCTCACACCTCCAGGGTTGGGGGTTCGATTCCCGCCTCCGCCTTGTGTGTGTGGAGTTTGCATGTTCACCCCGTGCCTCGGGGGTTTCCTCCGGGGACTCCGGTTTCCTTCCCTGGTCCAAAGACATGCATGGTAGGTTGATTGGCATCTCTGGAAAATTGTCCGTAGTGTGTGAGTGAATGAGAGTGTGTGTGTGCCCTGCGATGGGTTGGCACTCCGTCCAGGGTGTATCCTGCCTTGATGCCTGATGACGCCTGAGATAGGCACAGGCTCCCCGTGACCCGAGGTAGTTCGGATAAGCGGTAGAAAATGAATGAATGAATGAATGTTAGGCAGATGGTATACATTCTGTGGTATAAGAGAAATAAAACACTTTGGGATGTTAGCGTATCTTCGTGAGTCATTCTTTAATAATAAACATTGATAGGATCGTGAAATTCGGATTTATTACCGACACCTCTAGCGACGACTCTAAAGATCGCCAGAAAGCAGACCCTAGATCATTTCTCTTAAGTAGCCTGGGATTTTCATTATCTGAACACTTTTATTAATACACTCTCCTGAACTATGATTGACTGGTTGAAACCCAATACTGCTTTATCAATATCTGCTTTTCTGCAGCATGTTCGCTGCGAGCGCAGCAATGTTTCAAACTGAGGATGAAAGTGCTCGGATGTCTACAGAAGATCAATAGAAGCTTTTAATTCAGATCTCCCTTTTATGCAAATGCAAACAGAAGCATATTTGCGGGATGAGATTATTGGATATTCGGAGAGTGAAAGCTGAAAGAAAGAAAGAAAGAAAGAAAGAAAGAAAGAAACAAAAAACATGCTAACACAAAAACACTGATATATAAGTATGTAATAATTGGCCTTGATACTCAATATAAATATATTTATACTCAGTGAATCTGTTTTTATTTACAGTTTGTTTTATATTCCATCATGGTCCCTTCTTGTTATTAGTTTGTTTATCCAGAACATTTAACCACCTGTTATGTACAGTAGAGGCATGCTGAGAGGAAATGGTTAGGAGAAGTTACTCCGGTATCCGAACTGCGGCTTTGCAAATATCGACACAGAGGGCAGACCGAGAGAAGCCAAGTACTGAAGTGAAAAGTCTCTGTGAGTATGTAAGTGTGTCTGTGTGTGTGTGTGTGTGTGTGAGGTTTAGATGCAGAAATTCTGGATTTCTTTAACTAGGGTTAAGACTGAGGTCAGTTCCTTATGATTTTTTTTCCGCACCATAATAAATTAATACGTGGTCTGATGGTGAGAGAACCAGCAAATCCAGCTGCATGGTAGAAGGTCTGTCAATTATAAATGTAAAGCTCTGTTTTATTTGGGGTGATTGTATAATGACAAAAAAATGTGGGCAAGACAAATGTGTTTGTCGTCAAGACAGACTCCATATAAGAAAGAAAATGAAGGTGCAGGAGATCTTTAAATCTGTCTCATTTAATGGAAAAGAAAAATCGCTGCAATTATTCCGCCAAGCAAAACACAGAGTTCACAGAGCTCATGAGCCAGCCTTTTGTATCTGAACACACACACACACACACACATTTCTCTTCAGCACTCTTCACCTTCATTAAAGCCATACATTCAGAGGGTTTAATTCCATGCAACCGCTGATGGGTCATATACTACAACATCCAAATGGAAGCCAACTTTTTCCAAAGACACAGTTAATCTTTTTACAACCATTTAAGGTCATCTGACATAAATATTGCAACGACATCAGCCAAGGGTTCAAGCGTCATGATGTAAACGATCATGGCAGATACTAGACTCTAGAGTTTGGCTATACTGTAGCATAACATATATATAAGAATAAAATAATTAGATGTTTCAGTGACTGTAAGATTTCATTTACAGCAATTAAATGTTGGCCTCTAAGCGTAATCACATGAACGATTCTTTGCTGAACAAAGAGTGCTCATTTGTTGGCGTGAATTTAAGCCTGAGCTTAAACGTTGAGCCCGGATTTTCAAAGCTTTCTATTTCTAGTGATTTACACTGCACAGAAATTTTTGCGAAGTAGTATGTGGTTTCTTCAGCTGAATGAAATAATGGCAAAGATGTGCGAGGAAGGATTTATCGCTTTGTTCATTTGTCTAAGAACTGTGTGAGTGTGTGCGTGTGTGTGTGTGTGTGAGGGTTTTTACAAGGCCGTAGCTGTCTGAGAGTGTGAGCGTTTTCATGTGTTTCACTGACAGCGGGGTGGTGTTTTATCCTATCATTTACACTCTCATCTCCAGCATGATGACAGCGAAGCTCCACACTTGTTACCATGCTGACAGAAGGAGTACAATGGCCTTGTTAGACACACACACCCAGACACAGACTCAGAGACTCACACACACACACACACACACACACACACACACAGGAACCTCATCACTGAGTGAGTTATGTCAGATGGACTCCTCGACTTTCGGCACCAAAAAAAAAAAAAAAAAGGCTAAAAATCTAAAATCTAAAAAGCAGCAGTTTGCCTATGAAAAGGCCTTGTGATGTAAAAATCTCTACAATCACAGATTTTAAACCGTTGTGCGCCCATCAGTTTAAGCCGAATGGAAAACAATCACCGCTGATGATAACTGGAACAGGGCTTCGTTGAGTAAATCCACCAACAATACAGTTTTTTTCAGTCGCTAACAAGCGTTTGTCCAAACAGTTGTCACATTTTCAAAACTCTAAACACAATTAGCACAGCATCGGTCTTTTGTGGCCATACCATTCACACATTTCATGTCGTTTTCACACAATATGCAATCAGTAAACACATTTCCACAATGCTTACATTTCCTTAACAGACAAGTTATACCTCTCAACAAAATTATGGATTGTTTTTGTAGTATTCAAGAATGTTAACACACAACATCCCACAATAGCAACAACAATATTCCAAACCTTAGATACAGTATAAAAACCTCTGCTTCTGCAATGATATCAGTTCAAAAACAATATATCTCAGCTGATAATAAACAAACAATTGAATAATTGACACACAGCTGATTTATGTTGGGTGAATTGGGCCAACCACAGCTGATTCCAGTCTGGCTTAGACTCAGTGGCAGGGGTTATTTTTTTCTATTACTATAAAAAGAGGACTTTGAGGAGTGATGTTTTTGGAAACAGAAACAGAAAAAGACAAACACTGTAATGTTTGGACGTGGAAGAGGAAGAGCAAGGGGCCCAGGGAGAAGACCAGCTCCAGTGAGAGATGCAGGGCCAGGGAGAGGTGCAGTGAGAGGTGCAGTGAGAGGTGCAGTGAGAGGTGCAGGAACAGGAGCAGGCCCAAGGAGAGGGCAAGGTAGAGGTGTAAGAATGCGTGGTGGTGGCATTCCAAGGGCTGCAAGAACAGTAGTCAGTGATGAAATTCGTGCCACTATCATTGACCATGTCTCTCACTAAGAGAGGCTGGTGAAAGAGTGCAACCCAATTTGAGGCGGTCAACGGTTGCCGCCATTATTCACATCTTTCAACAAACCAACAGGTAAGTATTGCATTTTACATGGATTGTTTCTATTCTCACTTGACATGTCAATAAGGTCATACAGTAATGCATATGTTGATTTTTTTCCCATCTAAAGAATGCAACGTCTTCCACCCTCTGGGGGAAGAGGAAAGCTCCTCAATAATGATCAAGAGCTTGCCATTGTAGAAATGGTTGTTGCAAAAATGCAATAAAACTGCATGAAATTAAAACTAGAATTGTGGAGGACCATGAGATATTTGGCAATATAGAAAGCATCAGCCTCACAACCATTACGCGTACATTGTCCAAACACAGAGTGCGGATGAAGCAGCTCTACACTGTTCCCTTTGAGAGGAACAGTGAGAGAGTCAAGGAGCTACGACGACAATATGTCCAGGTATAGTGTATATTCAATTCAATGTCCAGTTCTATAAGCTTTGCACTTTGCAAGTAGGTAACCTACACAGTAATAGGTTACAGTACAGTATGGTATACAGTAATGACATGATATACATAAACTTTGTTTCAGAGAGTTATGGAATTGAAGGCCAACCAGGCCCCTCATGAATTCATTTACATAGATGAGGCAGGATTCAATTTATCCAAAAGGCGTCGACGTGGACGAAATATAATTGGAAAAAGGGCCACAGTTGATGTGCCAGGACAGAGAGGGGCAAACATTACCATGTGTGCAGCAATGGCAAATGCAGGATTACTCCTTCACAGATGTCAGGTTGGACCCTATAATACCGAGCGCCTCCTTGCCTTTCTCAATGATCTCCACCAGCGCCTGGTACCAGAGCAGGATCAGGAGGGTGAAAACATGAGGACCTTTGTAATTACCTGGGACAATGTTGCTTTCCATCATTCGCAAGCAATAACAGCATGGTTTGAAGTCCACCCAAGACTGGTAAGTCTCTTCCTTCCACCCTATTCACCTTTCCTCAACCAGTTCTTTTCTGCATGGAGGTGGAAGGTTTATGACCATCAGCCACATGACCAGATGTCCCTCCTTGAAGCCATGGATGCTGGCTGCAGGGACATCACAGTTCAAGATTGGCAAGGGTGGATCCGACATACCAAGCGGTTTTATCCCAGATGCATCGCCTTGGATGATATCAGATGTGATGTTGACGAAAACATGTGGCCGAACCATGAAGATCGCAGGGATTAGATACATTAATTTTGTGCTATTTTTAGTTCCCCCCTTCTTATCTGGGCTTTTTGCTGTTTTGTTTTTTGTTTTTCAGAATGCTCTTATATATGATATTTTGTTCACTGTAAGCAATACTGTAAAACTTTTTCTGTTCTATTATATTGTGTTTCTACTGTAACTCCTTTAGTAAACAGTAAAGAAAAAAATAACTGTGGACATACAGTTCCCAACTAAGAAGTTTTGTGTAAAAGGTGGATTGCATGTTACCTGAAACATAAAAGTCTATGCAGTTTTTCTAATGTCAACAATAGCCAGTATTTTGAAACCTGGTGTACTTTGATTGACTGCATATACCTTGTGAAGTGAAAACAAGTGTTATTGTTTGACAGAATAATTTCATTTTGAGTCAGATTTCCAGTGTTTCGGTAAAGTTAGTGTGTGCAGAGAAAGATGTGTTCTGTTTTGAAATGGAGAGTTAGTATATATTTAACAAAATGTGTTTTTGAGAGGAAAATTATCAATTTGGCCAATTGTGTTCTGTAGGTGTAAGTCTGTGTTAAGAGTTTAGAAAAATTATCTTAAGTATAGGTAAGCGCTTGTTAGCGATTGAAAAAAACTGTAACATCTGTAATGGTTATAATGGCGGGATAAGAATTCATGTCGTTTTAGCTCTGCAGTCGTGCAGACAACAGAAAACACATTTGTGTGCGTGAAATGAACTGTAGCTAGAAAAGCGTTTACCCTCCTGGCTTGAGACGCGTCCAGATCAGATTAGTTCCCGCATTGACCACTAAAAAATTCAAAGAGTGAAATTGAAAGCTGTAGCCAAGCGATACCGCCGGGTGATACAAAGTACGGATCACAAACAGGATATTTCCTCCGTTGTAAGGCTGATGAGGGCCAAAGGTCAAAGTGTTTTATGTTTTATTTATCCGCTGCCAGTGATTTTAGTAGCGGGAAATTTGGGTTCCTGTTATTAAATTGCCAAATTGTATATTTTCACAATACGCAGCATTCAAAAGAAAAAAAAAAAACATTCGTTTATTATTATTCTGATTAGTTTAGTTACTCTCTAGTCTCTTTTAACGAGGTATTATTTCACTTAGTAGTTTGTAATCTTCTGCTCGGTTTATGCAAAAATAAACATTTCTGGCAGCTCACAAGCTTCTGAGGACAAACTAGCATTTTTTTTCTCCCAAGCAAACACAGATGCTCCTGTATGAAGTAGAATGATGGATGGTCTTGTTCATAATACTGTAGAAAAACACAGTACTGAAATTCTGTCTTGAAAATGTTTTACACAGGACACAAGGGAAAATATATCTCTGTTAATCTACAGTTGCAGACTTCCATGCCATGGGAGTATTTGTTTCAGAAGGAAAAAAATAAATCTGGATATTTTCCTAGTAAAATGTTGTAATGTGCTTCTAAGAGTTTGACCAGGGATCCACGGAGATTGGGTTCGACTCTACTTCAGGCTCGTCATCGTGACCTGATAGGAAATCGTCTTCGTGACACACTACTGCTTTCACGCTGTTTACCTTTACCGTGAATCATGGCCATGAAGTCCTTGATTTACTGTCATGGAAATGATCACCATGAAACAGCATGTCAGTGAACTCTGCAACGAAGAGGCACTCAATTCATTATCCGAGACATCTCTGCGCATTGATTTTCCTCTCTACGCCCGCGCAGAAATGCAGGGTAGCTATGATGGAATTGATCTATTCGCTGTAACCTTTTTTCCCTCCACGCACGCCGTATTTTCTGCCCAACTCTCCCACGGAAGACAAGAGGCCTCTATTTATTTCTTCTCTCTGGAGATAGCAGCATTTATCACCGAAGCCGCCTGTCCCCAAGTCCACAAGATCAACCCATCACCAACACAATAAACGTCAGCTAGCGATGATTGATGCAGCTAATGAAATTGATTAGCCTGTCCCAGCACATTGCACTCCCATGATTCACTGCACTCTGTTTACTCAAACTGCAAAGATTAGGTGAAAGATGAGCTGTTCAAGGCCTAGCATGCGCTCAGGGGAACATCTCTGGACACTGTTTATGGCTGACCTTTATTAGAATTTTATTTACACTGATGACGCCAGGCATGTGTAACGTTCCAGGTTTTCTAGCTTTCTTCCGTATTCCTTCACATAAATAGTAATACCACAATGATTTGTTTCTAGTGCACCTGGCACAGTCTTTCATTAGCCCAGGTATTTCAACATTTACTGATGTCATGCAAAGTGCATACGTGACCCAATGCGTCTGGAGCATAAACCCCAAATCACAGCAATACAAGTCAGACAGAAGGGAGTCAGTCATATCAGCCTGGACTTTGTAGGTGGGCTTCTACAAGACAGCAAGGAGGCAATGTGTACAGATAGGGAGAAAGTCTAAGCCTCTGGCTTCACTTTTGGTATCTCAGAGGTTGATGTTGACTTTGGATCGGCTTTGACGTTGACTTTTGATCGACAGGAGGTTAGAGGAGATCAGCAAACCTGCTCTAAATTACTTTATAAATAATTCCTGGATGACAGGTGCTGTCTGCAAACGCCCCTGCAGATGAACTTCGGCTCATCACAAATTATTTTATTAGCCAGCAGATAAAGCTTTACAGCAGTGTCAGCTGCCAGGGCCCCAAAAGCACCAGGCGGGATGTTTGATGTGGTGCATTTTTATCCTCAGTTATCATAAAGAACCATCAGATGGATACTAAGAAGCCCTGCTGGCCATCCAGGTAAAGGTCATGATTACTGTCAAAGTTATTAGTATTACTGCTATGGTTCAGGTGAGTTAGCATATTCAAGCTCCCATTGCTTGCTGTTTTTTCTGACTACGGCGCTAAGGAACGTCATGACCTTATGAATCTCATAAAAGGCATCTCGTTATTATTTCTTCTGATGGGTGCAAAATGTCTCGACTTGAACTTTCCAACAGCCGTGCAAATAGAGCAATCATTAGGGAAAATGTTTATAAAAGGAACTCAAAACGTATTTTTCCTTTTGCTGTTTTTACATTGACGTACATGTCTGTTCATTGAAAAAGAGTGAGAAGTGAAAATGAGTGAAACGAGGAGGAAAAAGCTAACGTTTTGCATGGCTTTCACATCGTGTTTCTTCAGTGTCGTGGCGGTTTAATGGATGTGGCTGGGTGCTGAGATGCAGAGCACTAGTGGCGCTGAGTGAGAACTCATCCGTACTTCTTTTGAAAAAAAAACACAAAACTGGCTTTATCCACCCTGCAGCTGTAAGTTAAGCAATGATGACATGCTCCTCTGGCCAACATTAATCTTTAGAACATGAGTTTTAAACTAACAAGAGGCTTCCCCCCCCCACCCCCACCCCCCCAAGGCAGCAAGTGAATGTGAGTGAAAATGCAAAAAATGTACAGGCCCTTGATAAGGCCCTTGTTTTCTTTTTAATTTATTTCTTGTTAACATTAGACAAAGGATAAGCATGTTCTAGTGTAAAACGAGAAGATGCCAGGAAGCAAAAAGTGTTTCGAGCAAAAGGCCATGGACGACAGGGCTTTTTTGACATGATATGCTAAAAACTCTTAACCCCTCTGACTTGTCATGATGGCAGTTACGTGCCCCAGCCACACATTATTGTTGTTAACAGTGTTATCATTACCCTCTGGCTGGAGATAAGTGGCGCGGTGCTGAAGGGAGAGACCATCCAGTCTGCCAAAGTCGGACAGAGGAATCTGCCTCTGCTTTATGCCAGTGGGCAGAGGAGTGCAGCAGAATGAGTGTGGGGGTTTGAGGTAGCAGTGTTTCTGTTAATGTTGTTTGGGTTTGAGTCCAGACAGGAATTCTGCTTTATCAGAGCTCAGGGACCTATCAGGGCAGTCCATCCCTTCTAAAGTGTCCATTACAGGGCCGATAGGGCATGAGCTCAGTGTTTCCCATGGAAGTGGCCTCTCAATGATGAGTGACACTTGGTCTCTCTCTCTCTCTCTCCTTTTCTTCCTATCTCGCAGCCATGATCTGCTCACAGCCAACAAAAATCATATGTGATTTAAGAATCCAAGGATACTCTGGGTTGGTTATCTTTCTTCTGCAACATGTTTCTCCAAAATGATGCATTGTGTTATCAAAATCATTCACGTCACTGTTGACAAGAAAAGCAAAACCAGTTTAAATAGCAGGTCAAATCATGCATGCTATGTCTGGCAAAAGTGGCGTTAAATGTTTTTACTCATTGTCGTATCCAAGTGCTACACACTGTCTATACCAGCCAAGGCCAACAAGTAATAATAATCTATTCTGCTGGCCAGCCTCCACTCCGAAGCTCTGTGGCAGGTCTGGATATACAATGTATGCGTTGTTGCTCTCTGCCACTTTCATGCAGCACAGACGGTTGAGACTGGTGTTGGGCTCGCTGCCTGAACCTCTTCAGAGCTGTGAGTCTTTTGCTGGGCTCTGCTGGACACTGGGAAATGCTGTCAAATGCTTCTTTTCATGGCGCTGATGTGCTGTAGATTGAGACATCAAGATCCGCCTGTTGGCAGAAATTGTGTGCTTCTTCTCTGCGTTAATTGTCAAATATTCGTTTGATATGTTCTGGGTTTTTCTGGAGGACGAGTTAACAGAACCACCGCCTGATTTGGCCAAATGTCATAGTAAGCCATGAGCATTTGATCTGCCAGCAGTCAAGGTCATCACAGGTTGAGTCATAACCAGTGGTTTTAAAAAAGAGATCATAGCGAGCCACATATTTTTAGATTCTTCAAAGATATCTTCAAAACTTCAGTCAGAGTTGTGTCATGACAACATAATCACAGAAGATCTCATGTTCTCAATCCTGGTATGGGTCCTATTTGTGGTGTGCAGTCTTGGTAAGCATCACCAGGCATTGCATTTCTGCCTATGACAGTGCTAAAAAAAAAACGAAAGGCCACTGACAATAACAGGATGAGGCTGGAATAAGGACGGGAACTATGTTGGGACAGCCCCAAAATCACCTTTCACTCAACACCCAGTAAGTACACACAGCTTTACTCAGCAATACACACAAGAGCACCATGCTGTCTTCTATACAATCTAGCAAAACCCAATGAATAGCTTAGTTTCAAACCCAACTATACATCTAACTGCTCAGAGTTGATTTTACCCCTCTTTCTATGTAATTGGCAGTTGGAAGCATTTTTTTATTTTTTTTTTATCCACCCTTTTCTGTCCACTTTTTTACATGAATAACGCAACAAGCTCCTGTATCAAGCTTTCAGCCATGCTGTTTATTTATCTATTTCTTTCTTTACCCTTCTTTTTCTCTATTACACTTTAGATGAAAAGTGGCCAAAGAATGGCTGTGACAGCCATGCCTAATATCTCTTTCTGGCAATTTTGGCTTTTTTGCCCCCTCCTCCACACTTGATGTCTTTATATTCTCCTGAGAGTGCAGTGGGAATGAAAGGAGCCAGGCCTGGCGAGTGACCTCCACGGGAGGAGAGTATTAAAAGATGGGCGAGAGAGGGTAGAGGATGGAGAGAATGAGATGGCAAGCGAGGGAGAGTGGCTTCCCTGCCGAGAGCAGGCCATCACTGCTGGCAGACTAAAGCTGGCCTTCAGACGCCTTTTGTCAAAAAGAGTGGAAGAGATGAGAGACTCCTCTTCACTGGAGCTGAGACAATAGCAGGTTTTGTCGTCCCTGAGGGCTCTCCCGGTGTGAGAGAGAAGGGCCCATCTTAGTGAAGGGTAGAGCCTTTGGGCCTTGCAGATGTTGAAATAGGGATGATTTATTAGACAGGGTGTCCTCGGTGGCACTTGGCCATCGTCCCAGACAAGAGAGAGACGAGGAGGGAGTGTAGTGGGCCAATGAAGATCAGAAACATCTTAATACCGTGTATGGGCATGGAGAAATTTGCTCTGAGACCGTCATGGTATTTTTTTGCTCTCTTTTGTGCTGAGAAAATAACCTTGGAGTCACTGTTTCGTTAAGTTTAGAGCCTGCTGAGCGTTCAGTTGTGCCCTCTGTCACTAGCTATCTTTTTGTACACATTCTTTCACCTATTAGAAAAAACTCGAAAGCAATATCAGGAGCAATATCAGGCAATAATTGCAGATTTTAATTGCAGTTGATATTTTTAGTGATTTAACATGGAATCACCATTTAGCAATAGAATTAGATTTTATAATATTTTACATTACGCTGGAGGTGATATAAGAGGACAGATAAGAATGGCCAATCAACAAATTCCGTATAAATTCATTAATGCAAATATTTAAAAAAAAATATATATATATAGTTGCTTGCTAGAGCTAGAATAGATTCTCAAGTATCTGTAATAATTCATTCAAACCTTTTGCAGCAGAATCTTATGTTCATGTGATTGCACACCGTTACTTAGCCTGATCGCAGCAGTGAATGTAGTTTCATACAGTATACTGTAAAAAAAAAGCCAGCGCGGATGTTAACGTACATTTACGTCTAGTACGATGTATATGTTTTAGTGATTATTGCTCCTAGAATGTGATCATTTCATAAAATGTCAAATATCCTTGAACATATGTCCATGTTGCATAGCTTCAATGAACAATTGGCTGATTAAAGCATGTGAGATGTGCTTAACAAATTCCAAACAAAATAAAAGGTCTGAGCCCACATTACTCCGTAATCTGTAAAGTCTCACATGCTTCGATTATCTCAGACTGTGAAAAGTCACCCAAAATGGTCAGTGTTGGCTGTCGAGGTGTACGGCTCCCATGGCAAAGAAAAAAAAAATCACACTGGATAACTTTCTTTTTCCTGAACAGCTACATTTCCTAAAAATATTGTTGACACCATTGCTCCCACCCACCCTCGTTTTCCCAGCCCGAGCCCCTCCTTCAACTCCACGGGCAAAATCGAATGGCTTTTAATCTTCCCTATTGTTTGTCCACTTTATGTCCAGCATTCTTAATGGACCTCTGAGGGTTAGTTAAAGAGCGAAAGTTTAGACAGCCTTCATCAAGACAGGAGAGAAGATTGATTGGCAATGTAATTTCCCATCGCCCTTCTCCCTCCAGCCGGCCGCTGCCTGGAGGAACTGTATGAGGGTGTGTGAAAGCAAGAGCTCACAGATGAAAAGACTGATTGCCTTTCTGTGCTGAAGACAGAGGTCTATTGGCAAACAGCGCTGCACAATGTGGCATGTGACTAGGCTATGCAAGAGGGCTGACGTGAACAGGAGAAGGGGTCATCAGTCACCCAGGCGAGGGTCACTCTGTACCATTTCTCTCTCTTTTTCTTTCTCTCTCTCCTTCTTTTGCACTCTCACTCTCTCTGTTTCACTTCTTCTTGGTATGTCAATTCCGTCTATCATTTTGCAGTATTAAGATTTTGACAAAATTTAGAAAAAAACCCAAAAAAAATTCAACCACCTGTAAACTATTAGTCAAAATGTTTTGATAATGATTTAATAAGCTGTGTGATGGAAGGAATGAAACATTTTATTATATGATTAGAAACATTAGTTCACCGATGATGGTAAGCAACTGCTTCATGCAAAGACGAAGAGAGAGAGAGAGAGAGAGAGAGAGAGAGAGATCATTTCTCTTGCCTGAAATGATTTTCCATTTCGCTTATGCAAACCAGCAACACTGTCAATTTGGCTCTGTTTAAGTGACTGAATCTTTGCTCTTTGTTGTCTGTCAAAATGTTCGGCATCAGCATAAACCCTTCAAAAATATTTGAGTTTTCTTTCCCCGGACGTGAATAAATGCTTTTTTTTCCTGGGGCTGAAAAAAGTGCTGTCTTTGTACAAAAAAGTGGCAGCTCCATCCGGGAGTTACAGCAAAGGTTAATGACAAACAAGGGACAAAGAGTGGCATACACACTGCCCTCTCTCTCTCTCTCTCTCTCTCTCTCTCTCTCTCTCTCTCTCTCTCTCCCTTTCTCTCTGTTTCCTTTTCTCTCACTCACTATCTCAATGCCTTTTTTTTTATATCCGCGGATTAATTATTCCTAAGCGATCATGTCTGTGATGCTACTTTTTGTCCCAAATGAAAAGAGCGACAGATAGAGAGAGCGCTGTGGGTAGGAGGAGGAGGAGGAGAGCTGAAAAAAGGAGATGCCTCGTCTTTGCTCGTTTTCGGTCTCATCCCTTTCATGTTGGGCTCTTGGCCCTTTTCTCTTGCCCATGTGAATCAGTGGAGGAACAATGAGATGTATGAGCATTTGAGGGGGCCAGAGCGGAGAATACTGGCCTTGTTGTTGCACTCGGGGTCTGAGCCTGACGTTGATTAATGAGAGTGAGGACACAGGCAGAATGTTGAGGAAGGCTCCGGAAGACCTCAGGGGTGGAGAGGGAGGAAGAGGGTGCACGAAGTGACGAGAAACATGGACCCAGTGCCTCATGAGAGGAGAGGTGAGGTGAGGGCTGGCAGCCACAGCACCAATCACTGCTGACCAGCACACTTCCCGACTACCATCAGTGTGTGCCGTATTGATGCACACCCGCACACACACAATATCTGAAAGGAAGTTCGGACCGTCGAAGTACATTAATATTCATTAAAGTGGCAAATATTCAGCCATGCCATTTAAAGTTTGTGCACTCTTTACCCCACAATGGCACACTGAGTCAGTAGATGGTGCTCTCCCATCTAAAAGGCATTTTATTTCTAAAAGTTTGACCAGAAAATCATAGAAGTACTTAAAATAAAGGTCACATATCTATAACAGCATGGCAGAAAAAAATAGTAGACAGGAAGATGAAAAAGAAAAGCATTTTTTCGTAAAAGAACTTTGGATATAATTGACTTTCTTAGATGTAGCAAACAGCAACTTCTGTCTTTTAAACCTAACCTGAGTTTAAATGAGCTTAGTGTTCAGCAGAACAAACAACGCACACACACACACACACACACACACACACACACACACACACACACACACAACAGTGCTGGAATTAGAAATTCATGGGGTTTAGAGCTAAAACATCAGACAGAGCAGCTGTTCCAGTGTTTAGCATCCAAAAATGGTGACAAGGTCATAAACCAAAAGCAGTCTAAAAGACTTTACGTCTTAAACACTGACCTTTTCATCTACTTAGCGAATATCCTTAGTCATACAGTAGACAATGAACCAGTACCAATCCTGTTTAAAAACAAAAAAATGTTATTCCATCATTTTCCTTTAAAAGACAATGACTTTCACCCACCTCTAAGTGACTTGACATTTCTGACTGTCACCATGCACATGCGGTCGGAAAATATTTTACCCTCCTGGCTAAATTTGAGCGAAACTTTTTTTTTTTTTGTTTGATCAAAAATGCATGAAATGAATTCTGTTTCAAATTGTCGTTAAATGTGTTGCAGGCTTTTTCATTGTGATGCACAGCATTAAGAAACTGACTTTTAAATTGTCCAACTTTGCAAAAGTGCTCTCTGATTTTAGTTACCCGAGCTTTAAAAACATTTCAGAATCCGTTAACGCTGAGTCTCCAACCGGGTTGTGTTTATTACAGAATCTTTGCTTCATCTCACACCAGTGGCTAGCTGACAACATCCACCATTTCAAGAATGCCTTTTTACTCAGGATTGCTCTCCAGCAGTCCATCTGCCGATGCAGGCCATGCCGCCCCATTGTCTCAGCTTTCATCTGTAGGTAAGCACCCTACTAAACCCCTAGCCACTTCAAAACACGTGACAATAGCCAGATTTCCTCCCAATTTGCTTGTGGAGAAAGAGCCCAGGAGCTTTTCAGGGGGTTCTGAATAGTCTGGCTAATTCAGGCACAATCCAGGCCTGACCCCCCCATTTCCCTTTTAGGGATGTCTCGGCCCCTATTTAGGAACCCCTGACTTTGCTTAACTCAGGAACAATCCCTGCTGGTTTTCATAAGCCAGGAACCCACTGAAAATATCTCCATGTATGAGTATGTGCATGAGTGTGTGAGAGAAGCAATGCTTAAAGAGTTCAGAAACAGACCAACAGGAAAATTTAACATGCGCACCATTATATACATATATAACACGGTGCAAATGTTTTAGGAAAGTGTGAAGAAATACTGCAATGTATTTTTGCTTTAAAAATGTTTTTTCAATTGTTTATTTTTATCAATTTCCAAAATGCAAATGAACAAAATCTAAATCAAAAAATCGAAATTTGTGTGATTTGGATTCACACTATGTACCCTTGAACAAAGTCAGGGATTTTGTAGGATTAGACTCAGGTGTGATTAACCAGTTATACCAAAGCAGGTTCTTATGATCATCAGTTTCATACGCAGGTTGAAACACAGCTATTATGTGAAAGAGAAACAGTTGGGTAGGAAACTTAAATGTGGATGAGGAACAGCCAAACTAAGGTGAGGTTGTAGAAGACACTTTTCTGTCACAAGTCATACACCGTAGCACAACATGAAGACACAAGGTATTTATATCAGCAAGGTCTCTCCCAGGCAAAGGTTTCAAAGCAAACTGAGGTTTCAAGATCCACGGTTCAAACTAATTTGGAGAAGCACAAGGAAACAGGCAACGTTGAGGACCGTAGACGTAGTGGTCGGCCAAGGAAACTTAACGCGGCGGATGAAAGACTCATCATGCTTATTTCTCTTTGGCATCGGAAGATGTCAATCAGTGCAACAGCAAACAACTGGCGGAAATCAGGGGCACTCAGGTACACCCATATACTGTCTGGAGAAGTCTTACCAAAAATGTTTTTCATGGAAAAACTGTGGCCAAAAAGCCATACCTCCAACATACTGTAGAAACAAGGTTAAGCAACTCAACTATGCATGGAAACATAGGAACAAGGCTGCAAAAACATTGCAGCAGGTGCTCTGGACATTTGCATGTACAGTAGAAGGAGGCAGGTTGTTTGCCGAAGGGATGGAGATCAGTACAATAATTAGTGTCTGAAGGCAACAGTGAATCGTGGTAGAGGTTCTTTGCATGATCGGAGCTGCATTTCTGTAAATGGAGCTGGAAATTTGGTCAGGATTAATGTGTTCTCAATGCTGAGAAATATAAGCAGAGATTTATCCATCATGTAATACCAGCAGGGAGGCATCTGGCCCCAAATTTATTCTGCAGCAAGACAACAACCTCAAACATACAGCCAATATCATTAAGAACTATCTTCAGCGTAGAGAAGAACAAGGAGTCCTGGAAGTTATGGTTTGGCTGCAATAAAGGTCTGATCTCATCATCATTAAGTCTGTCTGTGATTACATGAAGACACAGAAGGATTCGATGAAGCTTACAATCCACAATCCACAAAGATCTGCACTCCAAGACGTTTTTTTTATAACCTACCTGTCGAGTATTGTCTAGTATAACTCGAAGAATTGATGCTGTTTTGCAGGCAAAGGCTGGTCACATCAAACATCGATATAATTTGGAGTTCTCTTCTGATCATTTACTTTCCATGTTGTTAAATGATTAAAAAAAAAAAATAAACTATTAACACTTCTTTTTTGAAAGCATTCTTACTTTACGGCATTTTTTCCTCACCTGGTATATATATAACGATGCACGTTTAATTATCCTCGTACGATAGTGAGATTCGCTTAGTCTATATTTTTCCCACATATTTATAAACCTGTTCATTTATTTACTTATTTATTTATTTATTTATTTATTCGTTTTTATTTTACGCTTGCTACTTCTGAGCTACCCTAATCAACCTCCCTAGAAAATCTCCTAGATTTCTCCCTACGTGCATTAATAGGCTCCGCTTCCCAAGCCACTGTATTGCTATTAAAGCAATCAAAGCCTTTCCATGTTAGGTCAAGTACTAAGCGTTTATAGGGAAAGTGAGCTGGAGAAACTTGTAAGCAGTTGATTGCACAAGTAAAAGAGGATTTGGAGGCAAAAAAAAAAAAAAAAGGAAAAAAAGAGAACAAAATGCATATTTATCTGACTAAATTTTATGCCTTCGATTTTACCGGACAACCTCGAAGGCTTTAAACGCTTTTACTTTGGAATAAAACACGAGGTTATTCCTTAACAGCAGCACACATACAGTACAGAGGGGAAAGAGAGAATACATGTGTATGTGTCAGGAAGAAATAGAGACAAGACTAAGAGGAAAACGAGAGAGGTCACATGAGGAAGCATGAAGGAGAGTAAATCAGAGAAAGAATGAGAGAACAGTTTAAGGTGAGTCAAAACCCTCAGTCTTAGGCCTAATGCTTAGCGAAGATCAACTTTCCGATGCCCATTCAGGAGCCGTGCATGGCCGCGCTGTACGGGATACAGTGACCGGATGTAAGAGTGAGGAGGGTTTATCTTGAAATGTGATGGCTGAGGAGGAGAAAACTATAAAAGGTGTGTTGAGATTGTCTGGTAAACACCGTAACTGGAGAGTCTTAGAAATTCTAGGGAGTTTACTGGAGTTTACTGTACTGTAGCCGTAACCTCACCTCCAGACCTGAGCTAATCTGAGACTTGCTGTCTTACTGACTTACTGTACCATTTCTTCAGAGGTATAAATTCCTTGTACAATGTGTTTCATGACAAATTTGGTTGGTATTCAGACATACTGTCCATTAGACTATGTATTATATTAGATATTGAAACAAAACAAAACTCTCATTAAAAAAATTGATCAAACTCATCAAGTTCATACAACAGTGCGACAGTGTTCTCCGGTTCTTCTTTCAGTCCTGTGTGTGTTATGTACAGTGTAGAACAATGATAGCTTAAGTCTGTGGGTGAAGCAGTGAAAGGATATGCCCTACTAACTACATCCACTCTTCTGTCCTTAGTCTGGCTCTGGGCCATGCCAAGTCCATGTCCTTAAACAGATTCAATTTCCTGATTCACAGACCGTCTTTGCAATCGCTCAAGATCTGTTCAGACGAAGTCAAGACAAACAGAATTTGTGGATGATAACGTAAAAAATGACATGAAATTAAATTATTTTAGATAGTAGACAACTTCACACACAATATGGGAGCACTTCACTAATAATCGGCTTCGGGAAACCATCTCGGCTGTCCAGGAAAGAGGGATGAGGAAGGTGGAGAGAGACAATTTGTTCATTCAATTTAAAAGTGGGTCTTTCCAAAAAAAAAAAAAAAAAAAAAAAAAAAATTAGAAGACAAAGAAGAAGAAAAAGAAGAAGAAAATGAAAAAGAAAGAAAAGCAAGCAAAAAAGGAAAAAGAGAGGAAAAAAAAAACAAAAAAAAACTCAGGGACACTCTATATCCAAAATCCTCTCTCAGGGCCATCATGTGAAGAATTCCCTCTCCTTTCTTTCCCTCCCCTCTTCTTCTTCTCTCTGTTTTTTAATAAAGCTGTTTGGTTGTCAGGTCTTTTCAGGCGCAGACCCCCAGCCATGTGAAAAGTTAATCCTAGTGTGTGTGTGTGTGTGTGTGTGTGTGTGTGTGTGTGTGTGTGTGCGAGGGCTCGCATCGCCCTGGGAACCAAAGACGAGCATCCCGAACCTGGCTGGCCACTTGAGCTGGGGCTCTAACTGAGGCACTTGTGCGTCCCGTCTGTCTCTTTTCAGAGTGCTTTTGATGGGCACAGCCTGATGGACAGTGGGATTTTGGATTTACATCTTCGAGTGCTCATCAAGCTGAAGGATGACAGAGGAGAAAAAACGGAGCGTTTAGTTCGAGTCCGTTTGCATCATCCCCCCGTCTCCCCCTCCGGCCAAACTTCCCCTCTTTGCTCAGCTTCCTCTGCTTGTTTGTCACATAATGCAAGGAAGTTATGTAGAGCTGACAGAGCTGATGATAACAGACACCGATAAATTATAATGGCTAAAATGTGAAAACAAGCACAGGCATTTCACACAGATATTCACACTCTACTCACTGCCTTTGATCACATGTTTAATATGTAGAATATGATAAAGCTATGAATCCACCACCTACAAAAAGAATAATTCGATATTTTTAAGTATTATAAATAGCACTGGTATATAAAGCACTGATCATTTTGATAATAGATGAAAAACAACCTTCAGTTGTTGTGTTTTTTTTTTCCAGAAATATTTGCTTCATATGTCACAGCGTAGAGCTCTGAGTGGCACTGCAGACTGAGCCAGGGGCAGCCAGACATCTAAATCCTCTCTCGTCTCTCCTGTCTTTACCCTGCTCACTCATCTCGTCTGTAATGCCCTCCCAGGGTCAAAAGCTACAGAAATTAGTTTTGGGGGAAACAAGTGCGATTGGGTCTGTAAAGGTCGGGGTGGACTTTGTTCCGTCTGAGGGTTTATCTAAACTACAGCTGCGTGGGACAATGGGGCAGCGGCGGCTGACAGAAACCCAAGCTGTGCAGACTAAATTACCGCACTGATAAGGCAGAATTAGAAGGACTGAGGCCCGAGAGCTCAACAAGAGAGGAGTAGAAGAGGAGCGGAAGAGGAGGATTAGAAGCTCGCCCAATGACAAGGAGGATGAAAGGATGAACAAGGAAGAGAAATGGATTTTCTGCAAACTTTGCTTGTTTTCGTGGAGCATAGTCCAGATATATGCACTATATTCTTATAGGCTTAACACTGCGACCTATAGAGAACATGTATATCATTTATTTTCAGCTTGATTTCATTTACTGTCTGTAATAGTTCCTGTTTTATTTCATATCATTTTCCTTGCTGCTGTTTTGTCCATGGTTGGCTATTATCACTGGTTTACAGACAATTAACACTCAAATATTCCACACATTCGCACTTGCTGAATGTCTCATACGGTACATATCCACAGGATTAACGTTAAGTAGGAAAATATTTGAGTTACTGCAATCTGCGTTATAGAAGATATCTTGGGAACACTGTGTAATATGTGGAGTAAATCTGTTGTATGCATGGATGTGTGTAAATAGGCAACACATATAAATGACTTCTATTTGAAGGTGCCTATGAAACTTCCAAGGATCCATCACTAAAGGGCACTACACCGCAAGATCACCCTGAACTTCCTTTCACATGAGTAGATTTCACAATATATTATCATTCCTTTGTGCTCAGTTGGAATCATATCTCGGTGTGAAATGAGAGCTTATCAAGGACGAGGTGTCATTGGCTTATCGAGTCCCGTGACGCATTGTGTATTTAAAGTCTGTGGATCTGACTGAAGTTGTCCACCTGGTTTTAAGAAAATGGAACAGAGCTGATAACAGATATCTGTTGGATCTCCGTATCAACAAGTCGGTCACCTCAGGTACTGAGTGGCACGAGGAACTGGTTCCTGTTCCAGAGATGGCTGTGTCATAGCACTTCATAGTACAGGGTGAGAAAGCACTTGTGTATTAGACATCTTGTCAAGACTGAATGATTGAGAGCTTGGGCATAGCCACAGAGACAAAGAGGCAACGCACAAGGAACTGAAACAGGACTCAAACCTCATCCTTTCTCATACACACTCTTAGCACCCTTACATCCTGTCTCTCCTGATAACACACGGGTGTGGGTAAGAAACGGAGAGAAAAAGAGTGAGCTAAAGAAAGCGAGAGATTGGATCCTATCTTGTGATCCTATTAGCTAACACAAGATTGCTAAGCATGTGGTACCACCAAGCACTTGTTCGCTCTTACTCAAAGAACAATGTTAATGCCTTGAACTCTGATGCATTTGTACACCTGAAGTGAAAAATCTTGGTGTTATTTCTCCAAAGCCAGACAGATCAAGAAAGTATTTACAAAAAAATTAGCCATATAGTAAAAAAAAAAAAAAAAAAAAGACCTATAATGTCTCCCTCTGGGTTGCTTTTTATGTCAGCGTATCATGTCATAAAATACGCACATGATATCACCCTCTTGGAGACAAATTTGTGGCCCATCTTTAAATAGTATCTTTAAATCACTATTGAAGATGGAAATTTGTGTGAAAAACGTTCTCCATGGAGCAGGACGACAGATTTACGGAGATGAGTTAAGCAAGAGAGACGAAACAAAAGCAGACATGACTCAGAAACAGAACTTCTTTCTCCTACCTTTCAGCTATAATTAGACATAGCTGAGCCATTTTACTGGATTTCTTTCCAGTAAAAAGACAAATTCGACACTTTTCAACATGGCAGGGGTTTTTTTTTTTTGGTTGTTTATTCTGGACCATTATTTTACATAGTCATTTTTAAAGCAATACTTCAAACTCGGTGAATAATGTGAAAATGTTTCACATTTACAGACATGTTATGAGACACTTGGGATGTTAGAGCATTGCTCTAACAAAGACATAGCCTTGGAGTTGAAGTAACTTGAGAAATCCAACAGCCTGTCTCATTGTGAATTTATTGTTCTGTGATGTTATCAAAGCTGGCAATCAAAGCAGTCTTATGTATAACTTGTAGTCATGTTTAAAAACTACAACATGTCTCGCTTAAAATAGGTAGTGCTTGGTATAAGAAGATTATTTTATTTATCAACCTACATAGCATCATACACACCCACTCACCCACTCTCTCTCTGTCTCTCTCTCTCTCTCTCTCTCTCACACACACACACACACACACAGGTTTGTTGGACATTCCAGAAAGTCACTATGCTCCATCATGAGCATCAGAAGCTAGTGTTTTCTGCCAGCCTCTGACTGTGAGTTTGATTAACTTTAGTAGAAGAAGGTGAACTGTACAGCCGTGAGACAAATGGACATTTCTAATGTGAAAATATCATTGTAATTAGCAATATAAACAACACTGACAAACGCCATCATTCAGAGCAGTGTAGAGCAGAGCTAGTGTCTGCTGTGCCCTCGAGCCAAAAGAGCTGCTGATGGACCTATTCATCAACACCCACTCCTGAATGATGTGTGAGAGAGAGAGAGAGAGAGAGAAAGAGAGAGAGAGATTAAAGTAGACACTACCACTGCGCTCCGCAACCACAACTACAATTCAGTTGTGACCCTCAGCATTTATTTTTGAAGCATAAGAAATGTCAGGAAGTAAATAACAGGAAAGCAACAACAAAGCCAGATCAGCTGAATTGAGTGACCCTAATTGCCCTATCCTCTATATAACTTTCATTAAAGCCCAAGATTAATTAACAGATGGGGGTAATTGGTTATTAACAAATGATAAGCCATCAGCGTGGTAATCGATCTTGACATTTAATTTGCTGCATGCTTCCCCTGCTATCAATTACCATGTTCAAGGGAATAACTGACAATGTTTACTCAGGTATGCGACGCAAAATGGGCATTTTTCACAGCTCGGAAAAACGCTGCTGTGGTGTTTCTACAGCGACACACACCATATGTTTAATATTAGATGTAATCTGTTCTAGTCAAGTGCTCCAAAAATGGGGAAAATTGGATTAAATTGGTTAATGGTATGTTTAAAACCTATCTAAAACGAATGTGAATGGAAGATATTATGAGCCAGGGCAAAAGTGTGGTTGATTTTTTTTAATCCTTCTTTTTGCGTGTAAATGCAGGTTTTCTTTAAATGATGCAAAACCACATGGCTTTGGTCAACGGAGCTGGGAACAACCACAGCAAAGATATAAGTTTACACTTTGTGGAAAAGAGAGCGAGGATATTTACACGACGGGTGTCATATGACCATCAATGAAAGGCTGTAGCTTTTTTATTTAGACGTTTTTTGAGACGTGCAGGAAGTGAGCCCTAAAATATTAGTTCAATCAGTATTACAATAAGGTGATGGTGGATTAGTCATTTTTATTTTCTCATTAAGCAGAGCAATCTGAGATTATTGTAATTAAGTAATGCAATGCCTAATAAATAATAAATAAAAATATGTTCGTGACCATGCAAGGGTTTCAGTTTTCCATAGAGATATTTTTGAGGTCGCTGTTGCTCTACCACTCCCCTGACTCTTTCCCAATTGATTATCGTCACTGCTCACCTCTATCAGAACTTCTCAATGTTGTTCTTTGGTCTGTTTTCAAGATAAAAACGGTTCGTTTCACAAACAGATCGGACAAGCTACAAACTGCGAGTGCTATCTCCACATGTGCTTGGCGGCTAAACAATCCTACACACAAAGGTGGACAAACAGAGAGGTGAAAGGTAAGGTCAGGACAGATAGTGCTGGGGCGTGGCACAAAAGCTGAGAGGGACGTTAGCGCGAGGACAAACAAAAGTCAACCACGGGCATGAAAGCGGAATCAGGACACAAAGGAATTCTGGTTGACCTACGAGGAACAACCATGCAGAATAGAGCATCTGTCACGTATACCAAAGGTGCAAAGTGAACACATCCAATCCTGAGTATCGCTAAGTAAACAGCATAGCAAATACAAGAAAATGCCATGCAAGAACAGGGGTTTTTTTTTTTCTTCACTGGGATGAATAATGATGATATGGAAAGGTACAAAAAAGCCATGAAGGCAAACAGAAAGTTTGCATTGCAGCAAAGTCATCAACAGGTCAAAGCTCTTTGAAGTCAAGAGGTAAAGAGATAGCTGACACAATAGAGAATGTGCCAGGGCATCAGTCATAGGAGTCGAACGCAGGAATCTCTAGGAGAAACTGACACGAATCAGGACTATTTTATGACTATCATTGAGAAAGGAATAAAAGTAAATAATCAGTGAATATCACTAAAAGGTGCCTTTCCTCATACAAAAGACCAGCTCTTTTTTTTTTTGTTGTTGTGCAGTAGTGGAAAAAAAACATGCACTCGTACGCAAATTGTTCTGCCCAGTGAGCACATGCAAATCCACTGGGCTACAGGCAACCGGTTCCTTCTCATTTACTGGGTCAAAAACGACCCCTTGTTGTGCCTATAAGAAGCTCGGTGGACTTATTTGTTCATTAGTGCCATGGGTGTCTTTACGTTTTTGCCGATATGTGAACCGGAGCAACGTAATTAATCTAGCTAACTAAGCAGAGTTCAGGGATAGTAACAGCAAGGCAAAGAGTCATCACTGTCTTTAGAGAAAATTTCAATCAAAACTCCAACACGCCTCGGCAAACTGTGAGGGCACGGCGTGTGTACACAACATTAATCTAGCTTTTGAAGAAATACCATCTCGGAGCTTTTGAGAGTCCCTCTCTGATTCATCCTGCTACATTGCCTCCTTTGTCTCACTGTTGAATGTGAGTGGGATGAATAAAGGTGTCTCTATCTGACTGTTCTGGTGAAATGAATTGAATAAAAAAGTATCGGTGTTGTTACCTCTCATCCGCTTGTGCAGTAAATCAGATTACAACTAAAACATGCTTAATGAAGGTTAAGATGTTACACGTGTGTGAGCTGCTACGAGCCGCAATAAGTATAATAGAATGAAAAAAATGTAACGAAATAATTAAAAATATAATAGTGTGTATGCCTCGTGCATATGTGTAAGATCCGGATTTAAGTACGTTATTTAAAGTTCGAATTCTATTCTGTAGCTAAAGCAAGGAGTCAGAAGGACTAGATGCCGACAGATAGAAGAAATATTATGTATAAAATGCCTTATTTTGTCGCCAATACTACCAGCATATCGTCGCTGTCAGGCGGAAACCTCGTATGTCCAAATTTGGTCAATTTCATATTTTTTCACATATCGATGCTATTGGTCAGTCCCCATGTGGGTCTGTTATTTTTACAAGCTATTAACCAATCTAAAGTCTTGAAAATAGCTTGAACGCAAATCTCTTAACTCCATTGGACACTTCAACTGTCCACCTCTTCCTCACTCCACGGGAGAGCTTCACGGCATATTTCTCCTCAAGAAGAGTCGTAACGAATCAACACGTCTTCTGATGTAAATGTCTTCAAAACACTGGGCTCAAAGAAAAAAAAATCTTGACCCCCGCTAGTTCTGGTGCTCGTCTGAGGACAGGAATTTAGCGCAAGACAATCCACTGCAACGCGGACTAAATAAACCCTGTGTACTGTAGATAAGGTACAGCGTTTTTTTAAATTTCCTGTAAAATAACGGTTTTGGAGATACGAGGATTCCGCCTGACGATATTTGGCACCAGTTGTTCCATGCCAAAGTGTCTCCAGTTGTTCACTTTCTTGTGCTTTCTGCTTACCTACAAAAAAAAATGTCAGCATTGTTTACTGCTGACTGGTTAAGCTCACCACATCACACAAGGCGATAATACTGTATCCGATCGCCAACCCAATCGAAAAACGACACTGTCTTGGGATAAATGTATAAAAGTCACGCAGGCAGAGACACAAATGTCCCCTCTAGATATATCTGACAACATGTGACACAAGATAGACACACATAGTGACAGCAGTCCCCAATGGAGCCAGAATCAGACAGTTTATTTCAGCTATGACTGTCAGTGTCAAGATTCCACAGTGCTCTCAAACCTTCTGTCAATACCATTACCAGAACCAATGAACCCCTTTTACAATAACACAATGAACCATCGAGTCCATAAACCGACGAGGCCAGTGGCTACACACCTTCCTCATGGGAGGGGACTGGAGACGGACCTGATTGAAAAACGTGTGGCAGGGGCCAGTGTTATATTATGTTGTGATAAAGGGAAGCATAATGGCTTTTAAATAGACGGGCTGTATCTCTTGTCTGTGTGCGAGCCGAGCCCCTGAGGCGAAGCGTCGTGCAGATTGAGCTGTCCGTCTCGCTGAAATGAATCTGAGTTAACACCTCTTCAGTCAGAGACGGCACAGCCTGAGGGACTGATGGAGGAACGCGTGCGTCCTCATCCACCTACAGCTCCCGTCGCTTTCATTAACCCACAGCACTGTGCGCTGCTGCCATAGAGATCCGCACAGGCACACACACACATACACATGCACACACACACACCTCAGTATCAGAAAGTTTTTGTGTTTGTAATCCTCTAAAACTTTTTACTGTTAATAATATACTTTTAAAAAAACCCGAAAGATATTTCACCAAAATGACCAAGAAACTGTTTTATTTTTCTAACCTTGCCAAAAGCCGTCTGACTGCAAATATCCTGTAGAATAAGAGAGCACTCAACAGAATTGAAGTAATCCGGGATTATTTCCTAATCTGTAAAGGAAGAGCTTTTACAGTGCTTCAGATGGTGAAACAGAGACTTGATGTGGATGAAACTGATCATCAAAGTGAGAAATCATTTCCCTTGTGGCACAAAATGTGGCTGTGATGCTGTTTTTACGTATGTAAATGATTTACTCTCCTTTTCCTTCTTTTGCTGGTACGCGTGCGATGACGTCTGGGTGAAGACAAAATCCATTTCAGTTCAGGAAAACCTGTAGCTCATTGATACATTCAGACATCTTCTGTGAACACTTTATCCTTGTTAGGGTCTCAGTGAGTCTATTCTGGGTGGCGTGAGGAAGGAATACACCCTTGACAGAATGCCAGTCTGTCCAGGGCAAAGCCTGTATTTTTTAAAACTATAAATAGTAGAAAATGTCAAAATTTGACCATGTGAAGGGTTTTCCCAGGCCACCACATGTATGTAGCTGAGCCACATTTACAAACCGCATCATCAAGTCAGAAAATGCAAAAGACAAGGCTCAAATCTAGAAATTATACCCATCCTAGTCTACATTATGTTTTTCCTGTTTGTGTGTGTGTGTATATGTGTGTGTGTGTGTGTACACTCCAAAACCAGCTCTCCTAACTGTGCATTTATCTGGTGGTGTTTGGCTCACTGTGGCTCTGATCTAATCCAGTCCTATTAACACCTCTGACCCAGTACTGTTAGACCTACTCCTCTCTCCACACTGTCTGTTTGTCTAAACGCTCTGACGTAGCCTAGTCCATCTCCTCTGGGAGTCCTGCGATGGCTATCCATGCCTGGACTGTTATGACTAACCCCGATAAGAGCTCTGGCCCCTCTCGCCATGCTGAGCAACAGAGACAGGCAGGGTTTTCTTTCATTCAGCCAATTTTCCTGTGTGTTTGTGTGTGTGTGTGTGTGTGTGTGTGTGTGTGTGTGTGTGTGTGTGTGTGTGTGTGTCTGTGTGTCTTTCTTTTCACTTGATTTTTCTTCCCTTTTTTTTTTTTTGGCGTAATGCCCTAAAACCCAATGTCTGTTGTAGCTATTGTAGAGATGAGACTTTTATTGAAAGTTACCACACAGCTCAAATAAATTCTCAAAGCAAAGAAAAAAACTTAATATAATGAGTTAAAACCAAAAAATGAATCATAAAATGAGGCGACGGGATTTTACACACTGTCTTCACCCAATTTCCGGCAGCTGCCGGCAAGTATCACTTTAATAGATGGTTTGCCACAGATGGGCCAACAGATGTCTCTCTGGTCTTCAGCAAGTGTGTGAGAGCAGTGTGTATTTGTGCATACGTGTAGCTGTGTGTGTGAGTATGCGCTCAGAATCTCATCGATGTGCTCCTTGTCAATCGTTACGCTGTCGAGTGGAGCCTTGAGAGCGCTCCTTATAAAAAGTAAAGCGAAAGAACTTGAGTGCATAAATTGGGGCTGAAATCTGAGCATTGTGTCAGGCAGACACACAGACAGGCTTTTTCCTGGGGCCGGATCCTGATGAGCACCATTAGTGGCGAATCCAAGCCAATGCGGCCTAAGAGGGAGAGTGTAGTTTTTGGAGTCAAGCCCTGGGCGCGTCAAGAGTCTAGTCAAAATGTGAAACCTTTTTTTCTGGGCAAAAAAAAAAAAAAAAGTGCTGCTCATAGCAGGCACTTACTAGATGCCAAGTGTATCTCAGCAGATAGATAAAATAGAGAGAAACAGGAGGAAAGGAGTCTTTGCGATAATCTGAACGAGATGGACAAAACTATGAAAAAAAACAACAAAAAAAACAATAAAAGCAGCGCAAAATAACTGACGGCTCCTACAAGCTCATGTATGCAGAAGAGGGCAGTGAACGCTTTCCTCTGAGTGTGTGTTGTGTCATGTATCTCAGAGGAAGCACGTGCTAGCCGTCACCCATCTCTCGTTGTGTGATAGGGGACTAATGGCTGAGAGTTGAAATTGACTAAAAGCATAAAAAGGTGAGGTTGAACTAAACAAAAGAAAAGGAAAAAATTGCAGAAAGGGTTCTAGAAGTGAGTCATGGTCATGCAGGAGCGGGAAAATGTTACTGAAGGCACTAACAATCTTCGTGAAGCAATGTCAATATCCCCTGATGTCATGCTGAAAATGAAAACGAATAGTTCAATACAGTTCCATGCAAATGCTACGCTTCTTCCATTTCCCCATATCATGTGGCGTGACCAAATGAGTGCACTCGAATGGATATAGGGGGCGGGGGAAAAGCCGATCTCTTCTGTAATCAGGATTTTGCAAACCGCCATCACATGACATTGTGGAAAAGAAGGGCATTCAAGTGCACGAGAATGACATCAGATCCATGCAGTAAATGAACACGGAATAAGCATCTTTGCTCTGTAGTTCTTTCTTACACCACAGACTAGGAGTAATCACACTAGGACAAGATTCACTTACCTTAGCCAAAAGTCCTCGAGCGGGCCTCCGACATGTAGAGTATCTTATTGCTTTGCATCTCCGTAATCACATTTCATAACAACTCAAAAGCTTCATTAAAGCCTGTTCATTTTCTACATGTATTATTTGTATAGTTTGTACCTACCTCCCATCCAAAAGTGGTCTCTTTGACGGTGGCGCTGTGCAGCCCGTGGAACGGTCCGAAGCGTTCGCCCATCCCGATTCTGGTTTTGGCCCAGATGCCGAGGCCAGCGCCTGGCACGGAGGACTCGCGCAGCTCCAGGTTGGCGGGGATGGGAATGTCATCAGGAATGTAGACAGGCACCTCGTAGGGCGAGCCTTCTTTCGGGGTGAAGTCTTCGTTGTTTGGCTGTGGCGAGGCAGGGCCCATGGCGATCGGAGACATGACGCTGTCCTCCGTCTCCTCTTCTGCACTCTCACCCGCTGCAGGGTTCAGCTCTGTGTCGTACATGCTGTCTACTGCCTCATTATCATCTGAAACAATACAACCAAAGATTGATTGTTGTCAATAACACAGTAATCAAAATCAACATTTTAAACAGTATTCTTGCTTTGTTTAGCATATTGGAAAAACAACATATAAATAACTCTCCTGCTATTTTGAATTAGTCAGGCGAGCGATTTGTGTAGTTATCATCTCTTCACTGGCCTTCTTCAAACCCCTGAAAATGGAAAATGACTCTTAGCTCCATTCCAGCCTGCTTCTGGCGTTTGTTCCACTCAATCACAGCCACTACCATTTCCTGTCTGATCGTCTTACAGATAATAAGACCAAATGACCATGTGGTCTGACGCCATATCCAGTCATCTTCAACCACTCAGATAGTCACCTATGTTTATTGTCATTCTGGGCCTGACAGAGTAATTGTGGTATTTAGCCGTCGTGGTTATGGAGGTAAAAGCTGATCATTAAGGCCAGGAGCCACAAAGTTGCTCAAAATACCAGCTTGATTTGTTCAAGGCACATTCTGATGCTATCACGAGCTTAAAAATGAACACATGCGCACTTCTTTGAGACAGAAACTTAACACAACCGATTCGTTTAGTAGAAACTTCGAGAATACGGACAGCAACTAAGTCCGTGGCTCATCGTCCTATATACAATAGCTGCAGCTGTATTATTTTCACAAGAGATGGGTTTTCACTGGAGATCGGGGTTCCAAACGCAACAACCACTTTCACTTGTGTCCATGACAACAGCCATGCCAGTGCACACGTATTGACTCAGTGTAATTTGTAGAAGCACCAGTGCAGTTTGCTATCCAAACACAGGACCAGCAATCAGAGCTAACTAGGCCGCAATTACGCCAGGAGTGCTTCCAATCAGCCACAACTCAGCCCCCTTGTGAGTGCTGCCAAGAACACAACTTTATTGCTCTGAACTGTTTCCTTTCAAATTGAAATGCTATTTACTCATAAGCAACATAAACCAAGCTGTGAAAAAAAAAATGAAATGCAATCATTCCTGAACAAAGCTAAGGTGAACCGGTTTGAAAGCTTTTCCGGGCAATTTCACATGCAGAAAAACACAGCTGCAAACATCAGGAAAACAGCACGATGCGTGTACGATGTGGCGAGAAAGAATTAATTTGGTGATTTATTTTTCCACAGGGAAATAGTTGATGAACGAAATATCCAAAGATACCGCTTGAAGTAGCTTCGTCATTCCTTTAAAAAGTTTTCTCCTGATTTTCTCCTATACAAGGAATTAAGAGACGACAAACTATAAAACGTGTAATGCGAATGCTGGTGACGAAGCCTCCCAAACACAAGGATCCTGAGAGAACCAGGCAGGAAATTTATCTTGTAAAAACCCAACCATAAAAAAAAAAAGGCTTTAAAAAGAGATTCTGCGTCATCTTGTGATTCCAAGGGAAAAGAAACGTTTTAGTAATTTCTTTAATGCTCAGACTTCACTGGAGTCTCAGACCAGTCAGGCAATTAACTGAAGAACATGTGGCCTAGTAGTAGCTTCTCCTTTTCACAGATCAATTAAAATTTTACAACCATAGCCTATCTGGTGCTGTTTGCAAATCAAAAGTGTTTTCAAGCCCATTAAACCTTTTTTTTTTCCCTCCCTCTTCCCTTTCTTTGGCATCTGACCCATCAAGTACAATTTTCAACAAGCAAAGACAGGGTTGGAAAATCTATTAAATACTCCAGTTAAAGAGGCCCGCAGAAATCCACACTAAAAGTGAGCGATGTAAAATTGCGTGTATATTCGAGAGGCCTGAATTTAACGCACAAGACGACATTTGTCCGAGACCGAGCAAGCACCGGCGCTGTGAGACTAAAATCCTAATTCGATATACAAGCTCTTATCCCTGAGCATTAAGAACATGTTTCTGAGCTCCACCTGCTCGTATGATTTTACACCACAAGAAGGAGAGGAGTCACGGACGTGGAACGAAAAATCGTCCTATCTGACGTGTTTTCGCTGTGTCTCTGTGACAGCAAGGATTCAAACATACTCGGGCAAAATAAATCGAGCGTCAAAAAGAAAAACGTCAGCAACGGAAAACAAAGCTAACGTTTTAGTAAGAGCGCTGCTTTGGCAGGAGTTTATGCAGACCGGTGATATTAGCACTGTCTCCTGGAGGTATTTGGAGGGGAGAAGCGAGAGACAGATAGTGCCTTCCTCTGTGCCTCTCTATGTTTTCTCTCCCCCCATACTGAACTATTTATCCTGATTACACCAGGCCGCCATCATTAATTCGCACCTTGGGGGTCCTGCTCACCTCCGAGCTCTGGTCACAATGAGGCGCTTGTTCGGTTTTGTTATTCCAATGGAAACTACCGTGCGGCCCGGCCCCGCCACATGAAGGCATCAGATTTATTTGATAAATTGTAAAAAGCGACGCTTTTAAACGGCGCCCTTTGTTGTTGTCAGGAGAGATACTGACACGCATGTACGCACATGCAAACACACACACAGGGAGCTCCTTCGCTCTTCCTGAAATTCTAGGCTTTAACAACTCTCTATGGGAAGAGTTCAGGCAGTGTGTCAAAGTAACAGATTTTGAAAAAGATTCCATTACACACGCTGGCATTTTCTGAGATGTTTTAATACTAGGGGAAAGGGGAATTATAAGAACCAAGTGCGTTCATTTGAACTGACAATAATGACTTTTTAAAGTTCAAAATAATACAAATGGTAAGAATGAGGCATCTGCGTTCACATTTCCGAACAAAGCGTGCAGCAGTCTCAGGCCGAGCGCTGCACTTTTGTGTTTGTAGATGTCCTGCGCTAAATGAGATGTGAACAAAGGATCCTGTGCTCAAACAAACAGCCTGATCTCAGGAGCTTTCACATTTCTCCGTACTCAGCACTGTAGCAGAAATGGCCGTATTTAAGATGATAACATATTTGCACACAAAACGTCAGGGATGCGATCGATGATCGAATTTTATAGGCCAGTACTAACCTCAAGCTCATTTAATTCTAGCATTCAGCAAATTACTCTTCTTCCTGGAGGTGATTTGTCAACACCAAGGAACTTTTTTTTTTTCATACAAAGTCTGTGCTGGGCCAAAAAAAGGAAAGTACAGCTCTGCCTCTGACAGGAAAAAAAAGGGTATTTCTGGTAGCAGCATTGATAAAAGTTATTCAAACGTACCATGTGGTCCATTATTCTACTTGCGCACTTAATAATCCAGCAATGTGCTCCCACTTACAGAATTACTGCCATCATTAGAGCCACAACGGGAACCTTTTTTACCTGTTCCACTTTAATCAGAGCTTTGATGATTTTATCTGGACTCAAAACTCCACTGCTCTAGTTTTAATGCAGGAAGAAAAAAGGCGTGTGCCAATAAAAATCGAACTCACACACACACACACACACACACACATACATACGTACACAGGAGGCGAGGAGGGATGAAATAGTGTGATCTTTTCCATGGCACAGTTATTTCTATTGACGCAAGAACGTGTTCGGAAAAGGGGCGCAAGGGACAGTTCGTTAGATTGCTGAATATGCGTTCCAGAAACCTGCACTGTTTCCCCTTGTAAAAGCAGCAGGGATTGTTTCCAAGTAACACTTAAAGTAGCAATATTGGCTCTCCAGTGAGGTGAGAGGCATGGGGCAGATTGAAACCAGGGGAGTTCCCTCATGCCTGTGCATTTAAAATGCCATCAGTGTTTTAGACGCTCCTTACGGAGGGGCTAATCCTAAAATCTGTGAGGCGATATACAGTGTGTAGGCTCACACACATACACAGGGTCAGTGTGTCTGTGTATACAGTGTCCAAGCCAGTGCAAACTCGGTGTGCGTGCAGCCTCTCTCCACCTCATCTGCTGGAGGAAGACAAACTGGCTGAAGAAAGTGCTAAAGGAATTGACCTTGACCACTGCGGCTGTTTGAGCAGTCGATACACAATAAGTGCTAAAGGACCGTGGCCGAGCTGTCGAGCCCACAACGAACACAGCCTGCCAGCACTGGAAGAGCTGGAAGAACGTCATTTGAACTGAACGTATAAATTCCTCGACCTTGTTAATGACCCAAAGTAGATAATGTGTTAGCGTGTACGGATAGAAAGTGTGCGCTCATATGGAATGGTATTAAATATGGAATAAAACATCTTCACAGTGTGATTATAGTGCAATTATAGATATTACAGTGCAATTATAGATATAAATTTTTTTTTTTTTGAGAAGAATTTAATTCCTTGATATTTTTTTGTTATTTAGAAACGACACCATAAACTTTTTAGCAGGTCGTAGTTTTATATATCGTTCTGAGAAGGCATTTAGCTCCTGTCACAGCAGCTATAAACAAATACAATTTTCTGTCCCTCTTGAGCCTCTTTTCTTTTTTTTTCTGAAACTAATTAAAATTTAAAAAATAAGCTTGTCGGGTTTACAGAAAATACAGAAATGAAGGACAAAATTTTTAAAAAGTCTCTCATCTGTTAATGCATAGTGTAACACAAGACCACTAGTTCTGTGAATAATTCGCATAATAATAATGATAATAATAATAATAATAATAATAAAAATAATAAAATAAATAATAATACATAATAGTAATAATAATAATAATAATAATAATAATAATAATAATACATAATACATAATAGTAATAATAATAATAATAATAATAATAATAATAATAATAATAATAATAATAATAATAATAATAATTACTTTTTTGCTTTATACTTAAGCAAAAAATTATTTACGTTTTTGTGCTACAAGGAAAAAAACCCACTGAGCTGTAAGATAGCTCTATTCATGGTGCTTTGATCCGTGGCAAGATTTGTAACACCTTTTGAGTTTAATAGATGCATGTCATTAGAAGGCTTAAAGAGTCTCAACACAAAGCCTAATCAGTTACCACAATCATATTAGGGCCTGCAGGAGTCAGTCGACATGCATGTGTGTGTGTGTGTGTGTGTGTGAGTGTGTGTGTGTGTGAGAAAGAGAGAAAGAGAGAGAGAGAGAGAGAGAGAGAGAGAGAGAGAGAGAGAGAGAGAGCACATGTGCTGCTCCTGTCAGGCTACTGATTGCCATTCTAGTCTGTGACTCTCCCTGGGGAGTATCACAAGACCTTGCACAGACATTTATTAACACGACAGATTAATAGCGCTTGGGAAAAGACATTTTCAGAAACATGATAAATATTAATAATAATCAATACCAACTTACATTTGCCAAATTGAGTTGCAAACATCACCCAGGGAGAGGAGGGCAGAGATGGGGGGAGACAGACAGGCAGAGAGAGAGAGAGAGAGAGAGAGAGAGACACCAGAAGGCTGGTTTGCTAATAAATGCCAGAAGGCTTCAGCCTGGGTAATGATAGAACAGCATATGCTCCACACACTCTGAACGTGTGGCTGTTACTGGACTGGAGCATGGTCTTGACTGGCATTGCTTGTAAATCTTTGCTATTAATAAAATAATAGCACATATTCTTTCAATCATAGGGGGGAAATGTTGCTTTGCCTTATTTTATTTATGTGAATCATGAAAGATTAAAGCATATATAAAAGACTCACTGTTTTAATCAAAAACAACTCTGTGGTGGGAAAAAAAGCATTTTCATCACCATCCTGACCACCCCATGAAGAAGTAAACCATATTTAAATGGCAAATGCGACGTCCTAATAGTCACGATGCACACAGAGCATTTTAAGTGTACGCTTGTGCAGGCTGCCCCACTTTCAGCACAGTTTAGCTGTGTAAAGAAAACTCACTGAGGTGAACAGTCCACTTCATCACTACTCCATCTTTTTTTTCTGCGCTCTGACTTGGCTTCACCCCTTTTCCGCCCTCTCTCTCTCTCTCTCTCTCTCTTTCTCTCTTGGTTCCTCGGGCCTCCACCGTTCCTGTTTTTCAGTGGGCACATTACCATTTTACCCCCAGGCTGAGAGCGCAGCCTCACACAGCCGGACCAGTGACAGCTTATTCAGGAACAAATTCAACCTTTCCCCTTTCCCTTTACTCCTGCCTCCCTCCATAAGAATTCAAATTTGTTTGCACTTCCCAAATGCGCTCGGAGGAAACGCCGCTGCTCGTATTTAATTGCAAGGCTTACACAGCCCTCTCTGTGGAAAAGAAATCAGGGGGTGGACGAGCGCTGCCCAGAACTGTAACTGAACACTTGCCTAACTGAGCACTTGGCTAATGGCGCTAAAGGGACTACGGCACGGCATAGATTGCGTCTACCTCAGCACTATTATACAAGCATACATCAGAAACATCAGAAACTCTGTAAAAGAAGTGCACAACTTTTCATCTGGGCAAAGAGAAGCGTCCCAGCGGCCCCTGTATTAAAGCAGCTTCATTTAGCAACCTACAGGGAATTGCAACACAAGGGAAAACGAGGAGAGGAGGAGAAATGTATTCGTTTTTATTAAAAGGAAAAGCCATTGGTTTGGCCTACAACGGTATCTGAGTGGGGGAAATGATTTTCACCTCTGGCACAGGGAGCACTCCCTGGCTATACATCACCCGATTACTCCTCGACTGGCCCCGGTCTTAGTCATTAGCTAGTGAATTAACGACAATCCACCATGCTATTAATCACACTGACAAAAGTGTTAGCATGCCACTGACCTGCTGCCGCATGGGGACACGAGCAAAGGGGGGTTGTTAGAGAGAGAGGGAGAGAGAGAGAAAGAGAGAGAGAGAGAGAGAGGGAAACAGAGTAAATTGGGGTAGAGGATGGAGGGGAAGGTATGGTGTGGAAGAGCTGATACACAGCAAGACATAAAAAAACAAGGACAGAATGAAATAATGGAGATGAATGTGAAGGAGTGGACTGTGGACTGGAATCACCTGAGCACTGGCACATGGCTGCTTTTCACAATCCTCTGACTGCTCAAAGATTTTTTTCAAGCTTTTAAAAACGCTGACTGGCCAAACCAGGTATTTTATTAGAGGGCATGTGACTGAATTTGTGTAATTTCTTAATCTGGCGGTTTCTGCAGTTAAAATGGGAAGATATTAAAATCTTTCTGGCGTTTAACCCGAAAACTCTTATAACGACACATTAAAAAAATAACTGCAAAGCGCAAAGCCATTCATCCTGAACGTCCGGCTTTACCTGACACCGGGATTCCTTTCACAAATAAACAGAAAACTATTATTAATTATTATAATAATAATAATATAATTCTTTTTTTTTTGTTGTTAAGCATCCATCAGAAAGGTCACTGTGTAGTTACTATAGAAACATAATGTATTAATGTGTAGGAATGAACACACTGATAGAAACCTGTTACTGGAGCTACTGTCAGAGCTCCAGTAAATAAATGAAAATAAATGTATTCTGACCATGTATTCTGGTTAGAGTCCCAGCAGCACTGCGGTATAATTGAATGGTTGAATTTGAACCCCCGTCTCATATTATTTTATTATTAAAAAGTGAGTATATATATATATATGGTTTGTATGCACGAAGGAAACCCAAAGCATGATGTCTTCTCATTTCTTAATTGAGTCTGTCTCAGCCAGGCTTTTTTATGTGTGTGGACTCAGGCGAGCAGGTCAAGTGAATTAGGCGAGGTCGCTCAATAAGCCGTCCACAGCACTGGCCTGGCTAATCACGCTGTTCTGGCTCATTGAGCAGTCAGACTCGAGCTAAAGGAGTGCAGGCTGGGGGCCGGACCGAGAAGCTGGGAGCTAAAAGAACACACTCTTAGTGGAACCGTTTCTTCCAGGCTTTTTCTCATTGCACTTGTCCTTCCTCTCTCTCTCTCTCTCTCTCTCTCTCTCTCACTCTCCCTCTCTCTCTCTCTATCTCTGTCCCACATATTGTACACCTCTCTCTCACTCGCTCCTATAGCCGGCATTCATAAATCACTAATCCAGCTGAGGATGACATTTATGGAGAAGTGACCACTCTATGGAAAGGCGGCTACATGAAATGTCACGAGGAGGGAGACACTGTTACTCTCTTATAGCGGAGAGATAGGAAAGCTGTTTTATTCATCACACTCTTCCTTCACCGCAGGCCAGTGAAGCTAATAAATGAAACAATAAAATGGTACAGGGATTCCATGGTGTGGGAGAAACTTTCAGTCATCAGGAGCCTGGAAACACTACTATACCTGACTGAAGTCCAGAACACAGTAAAGCAGACATAGCTATAAAGCAACTGGAGCAACTTCAAAAATAACTTTACAGCATATTATATTGTCAGTAAATGTACATTGTCACAAAAACTGCTATCAACACAAGATTCTTGTGTTAGCACTAACACTCATCACGCGATAAATGACCTAATACAGTTCCTTACATTAACATCAACTCAAGCTAAGATGTATATAAAAAAATATTTTTTGCAAAACTATAAGGAATACTTGTTAAAAAAAATAAATAAATCCAGTGCATCTAAAATAGCGTTACATCTCCTATAGGTTTCTTTCTATTGATTGACTGTATTGCTGCCTGCACTATTTAGTTGATTTATTAAGTCTGTCAATATTTTACACAGAGAAATAAAAAGGCTAGAAATCCAGAGACTTCCGAATCAAGCAAACGCCATGTTTGATTAAACAATTACTAAATGTCTGCATTTTGTTCTGTTTCAAGCACAGCTAATCCACTTACCATCAAATCCAGTTTCATTTAATCCAGGATAGTTTCACTGAGTGTCACAACCCACTGCGCTAGTATAGTATGATCTTCTACTCAAACCCAACATGATTACTACACAGGCTGAGCTCAAAAGTACACTGCTTACACTAATTATCCTTTACGCAGTGTTTTTTTGTTATATATCACAGCTGGAAAGAGGAGAGAATGTGAATGTTTTGAGAGTAAATAGAGTTGAATTAATTCATTAAGAATAATATGCAGCAAAAACATTGATCTTTTTTTCTTACTGCTCAGCTTTTTCTTTCAAAGTCAACAATGACAAAAATCAATAAATCTATCAATAGGTTTAGATTTTCCCTGTCGAGTACCGATGCCAGACAGAAGTCTTGGCATTGGTAGTTTAGTGCGAAGGAAGCCATGTTGTTCTACAGGGGGGGAAGGAAGCGGGGAAACAGATGCTTCGGCAGAGTGAATGGTGACAAGTGCGTTCGAGAACAATGCAGCCAGTTCTCCAGCGCAACAGACCTGAGAACCATGGCTGAGCAACAATCAGCTGCTACACAATGCTCGATACCCTCCCGACAAACAATGAGTCTGGCCCCAAGAATTCTGGGAAAGGGGCTCGGGCCCGCTTCTCCAGCCTGATGGGCCACTCGTTCTGTCAGCCACCTGAGACTGCGTGGTGCCACCTCGCCATGTTCTGATCATTTCAGAAAAGTCGGTGTGGCGAGTTGTCTTGCTGTAGTAACAACTAGAATTATTTTAAAAACGTCTGCACTGCAAAGTACTTTGAAAAACGTGATCTTTCACTGAAATGTGTGCTTGAAACAATTTGAATATATGAATATACATCTATTTATATATTATTTATAATATACAGACCGATGCACCATCTTTCCGTACATCTCCACCATTTATAAAGGTCTACTGTATACGAGTGCCATGTTACCCTCCCTGCTCATTAGGGGTATATTTTAATGAAACAACATTCTCTGTGTAAGAAGTTTAATGTCTTGTTTAATATCTTTTCCTAAGGATCATTAAACTATGTGAAACCTCTCAGGTAGGACTCATGACTACATCCATTGTAAATAAATTGATGCTCTGTTTATCTGACTTTTAATGCATTCATCCAGCTCTATATTAGATAATATTAGACTACTCATTTCTAATAACTGACTGTAATGGCCTAGGAATCACATACGGTATTGTATAACTAATGTGCTTACATTAGATATTTCTTCCATAAGACATTCTTCATACAGTTCGTATTTTAATGATTCTGGTATCTTTAGCTTGTTTTCTGAAAATATAACAATTGACAACAAATGCTGGTTTCATAAAAGTATGGCATTACACAAAAAATAACTAATCTGATTAAATTGTCTTATTGATTTTATTTCAATAAAGTAATTAAGTTATATAAATAGGAAGACACACAGTCCTATACTTCGCTGTCTTTAATGGTTAATGACCCTACTACACTTAATTAACATTCATAGACTACATAGGACGTGAGTTTATTAGATGCATGGACTCTTGTTGTGGCTGTTTCTCACTCCCTGACATAAATAATGTCTTTTTAACCTTAGAGAGATGAACAGCCTAAAGAAGGAGGAGGGGTTGTTGGGTTAGAGACAGGCAATTTTCCCGTTTAAAAGTGCCGGCGAATTGCGTCGAATTCCACATAATTGGCTAGCAATTAGGGAGGTCGCCGGGTCGATGTGGGGAACAAATGGCGCTCTTTAAACGGAGGTGGTCCCCTCGGTAATGTGAGCTGAACCCCTCTTTTGTCTCTGTTATCTGTGTCTCTGCTCACTGTGTGACATCTTAAACAACATGCCGTTGCTCTCTAGGGACGGTGGGGTGAACTATTAGTCATTATTCAGACAGTCAGAGTCTCTCTCTCTCTCTCTCCCTCTCTCTTTCTCTCTTTCTTTCTCTCTCTGGTTCTCCAGTGACATTCTGTAATGTCCAATTTGCCTCAGTTTGGCCACTGATTTATTAAATACCCTACTGGTCCTGAGGGGAAGTCCACCAAGGTTCTCCTGAACCTTGTAGCCACGTAGATAAAAAACAACAGAAATAAGATTGCAGGCATAATATTTCACTGGTAACTTAAAAAATTTTGTCAAATCTGCTTCGATTTAAAAGCAAAATGTAAAACATGACATGTCAATTATTTCTGCTTTATCCAGGTCAAGGTCATAATGGAACTGGGGTGTATCCTTGGAATGCTGGATGTTAGGTGGGAATAGCCCTGGAAAGGGGTGCCAGGGGACCACACACAAACACACACACTCACTCATTCAAATTAAGCTCAAATTATTTACATTTACATTTATTTACATTTACATTTACATTTTAGTAGATGCCCTTATCCAGAGCGACTTACTTTTTTTTTTTTTTTTTTTTTTTTATCTCATTTTTATACAACTGAGCAATTGAGGGTTAAGGGCCTTGCTCAGGGGCCCAGCAGTGGCAGCTTGGTGGACATACAGTAGGAATCGAACTTACAACCTTCCGATTGGTAGCCCAACACCTTAAACACTAGGCTACCACATCCAAATTATGTCACGTTGTTAGACATGTGGAGGAAACCTGACAAGCCCTGCAGACAATAACCCAAGTTCAGGACTGGACCGTAAAACCTAGAGTGGCCACCTACTGCCAATGAGATATTATTGTTTAATTTTATTTTCCTTGTTGACTCATGTTTTGTGAAAAGAAAGTATAGATCAAATCTTATTCAATAGTGAGGGGGAAACCCCACTTCGTTTGGGTGGAAAATGATCAAAAATACAATGTTTAAGAGAGGAAGGCCTGTCTCACGGTACAAAAAAAGGTCTCATATATATTGTTCCAGTCTAAAACTGTTTATATGTGATGAGAATTGTTGCGTACAAAGCATTTGAAAGTTGCTCACAGTAACGAATTTACGCAAAGCTTGATTTACCTCGATGTCGATACAGAAAACAGAAAAACAAATGCACACAGAGCACAAGCAGGTCTCGATTAAGAAAATGATGGTCATCTATCACTGCCGAACATTCATGCAAATTCTCCTGTTTTTTCAAGCAGGACAATTACTGCCCTCTCTTCTCTGCTCGTTCTCTTCTTCTGCCTGTGTGTGTGTATGTGTGTGTGTGTGTGTAGGTGTGAACACATTACCCTCTGCTTCTTTTGTGTCTTTGAAGAAACTCCAATTGTTTGATTTGAACACAGATTATTATTTGCTTATCAGTTTCCCATAATTAAGTTGTTTTGTCTCGGCTTAACAGAGCTGCGAGACGAAGCTGAGGACAGTGGCGCAGACGAGCAGTGGGAATCGCGGAGGAAAGGCTCTGACGAGACGAGAGCACAAATAAAGCATGTCTAAACATTCCAGAGTGCAAACAAACAACAGCTTACAATCACTACACTGCACAGCGGCAACAAACATGCTCGTTCCTCAGCGCTAGCGCTGTAGTAGACGGCAAACCATGTTTTGTGTATAGGTGTTTCAGATGGTTTACAGAATGTGGTATTGTTCATACCGAAAGATGTTTAACCTCTTGAGACCCGAATGTCCTCATATGAGGACATAACATTGTCTCACACTTCATTGTCTATATATATTTATTGTACCAACCTTATATGAGGACTGTTAGGTATAATTCTTTTGCCGAACTGCTTCCTTGAAAACACTGATTAAATTTATAGCTATCAGCTATGGATTAAGAGAAACAGTCAGTAGAAATTGTAATGTACACAACACAACAGTAGCATACGGGTCTCAGGAGGTTAAATACAACTTAGTTGCAGTATGGATAACACGCATGTAGTAACAGTCTACAGCATCCGGATTCTAGCCATAATGATCTGCCAATTTCTTTTTTCTATACCGAAGGATCTGCTTCTTTTATCGGCTTAACAGAGTGCTAAAGGTAAAGAGGTGAGTTTATTGTCAGTTAGTGTCTCTGTGCCTTGTTAGTTATGT
>NC_083470.1:21019669-21057169 GCF_030014155.1 Tachysurus vachellii | reverse complement strand
ACTCCTCACATGGCTCTGTCTGACCACCTCTCTCTCTCTCTCTCTCTCTCTATCTCTCTTTCTCTCTCTCACTCTGTGGGGGCAGAGAGAGGATTTCACAGGCACAACAAGAGGCTTGTGATGACAGGGGCCAGGCCTCGTCACACACCAAAGGATCTGTGTGTCTTTATCTCCTTTAGCTCGCCCACCAAGGAGTGAGGGAATAGAAAAAGAGCGAGAGGAATGAACTATGAAACGGCGAAATGAGAATAAACCCTTTGAGCTTAGCGAAGAAGATAAAAATGCGTCGAAGGATCTGAGCATTTCTTTTTCACTAGAAAGTTCATGCATTGATGTATGAAGAGATGCAGAAATCCTTGTCTTTTTCATCTTGTGTCCACTCGACCGATTCATTCCTCCTCTCCTCCATGCTCCTTACCTTTTCCCACTTTTCTCCTCTCTTGACCTCCTGGGTGGGCCATGCATTTTTTTCACCCCCCATCTTCCTTCCCTCCTTATATTTTTTCAAGTGCTGCACTAGTAGGTAGGAGTTTAATCCCTCTCTAATTCCTGGAGCTGATTGGGTTTACAGGGCCAGGGATCAGGCGTGTAGACCAGTCCCGCACACGGTGCCGAAAAGCCAGGACCCCGGCCGCGGGGAACAAAAGGACGTCTGTTCGCTCGCCCCTCGCGCTCAAGAGGCTTACGGACATTTTTCTCATTTTTGAACAGCTAATATCTTGCAAAAGTTGTCTAATCTCTTTAAGTTTAAGTTGAGCTTTTGTAAAAGCCCAAGCTAGCTGTGCTTATGACTTGACTGTTATCCAGCATCGTTTAATTAGGTCAGAGTGGAACTGCCTGGTGAGGAAGACAGACATATATATATCCAAGTTCAGAGCTTCACCACACATTCGTTAATGATGCCCAATTTCATTCTGGCAAAAATGATGAAAAATCATCTTAGTTATAATCAGAATTGCATGTGTACCAAATGTGCGCTGTTCCTCCTTCAAGTTCTTAGCATACAGACAACAGACTGACATCCAATCTGTTCCAATCAACATTACTCTTTTACATGTTCTCACTGTTCTGCTGTAACTATATTTCCTTATTCTCACCCTGCCATATACTTATAGGAAACCTAATAAACACCATCTCTCTTAGCTAACACTGATGTATGAGCGTATCTTATGACCCTGAGGTACAGGTGAAACTTCTTCAGTGACACACATGAGCTTCCTCTACTACCACACTGGCCCAAGTGCAAGTTATAAAAGCCTAACTAATCACATAATTACATCCAATAAAGGGTTGAATGGAGAGGGGACGGACATGACATCAGTGAGAGCTGAAGCAGGAATGCTAGGATTACAGTTTTGTCCTCTTCTTATTTACCTTTGTAATGGGATCGAGACACAGGACACCGCTTTTTGACAATACCCTTTGCGTCCAGCACAAGTACATACTAATTCACTTATCCCCCTCTTGCTGGATGAGGAAAGGCTTGGGTTACAGGAAGCTAACCTGAGCTCAGATCCAGCTCTCTCAGACGTGAATCTTTAAAGGAGACAGGGTAGCGATCAGCGCACCTGGACATGCCATTGAAAGACGGGTCTATGGGACACCAAAAGGTCACGAAGGCGTACTAAATGTGACGAGTTCCTGTCGGTGCTTGAGACGGCAGGACGAGGCTCATTTCGAGATCAACGCGGTGTTTTGTTTTGACAGTCTTGTCTATTAAAAATATCCGGTACGATTATATCACTCCTCCAGTTCGGATGTCTCAGCACTTGCACAAATCCGAGATTCAGCTTTTACAGAAAAGGGCAGATCAGCAACTGAACAACCTTCCTAATGGCATCTGTACATTTCATATCCAGGCTGTAAAGTGTTTGTTTCCTCATCAAAATGCATGTATTGGATTTTTTTAGCCCATTCCGATCGAAGCCTAGTGTCAAAACCTGTAAACAAATAATGCACAAAATTTGATTCAAGCATTCTGTCTCAAGCAGTGCACACTAACGAAGTACCGTGAGTCAGAAAGCTACCAAACTGCCTGCCACCTTATGTGACTTTATTCTACAGCGCTGTTGAATTCTTGACTGATCAAAAGGTGTGTGATTAATTTTTTATTACAACAGCAACTCTGACAGTAATGCTGGCCATAATTCAAATCACAGGTTTGTAATTAATGCACAATTTCTAATATATTAGCGTTTCTATGGTAACAACATACACATGGGGGGGAATTTGGCATGTACAAAACATCTAAAGGTAATAATAAACTAGCTGGGTTTCTGTCTTAATATATAACCTCACACCACCCCAACATTGATTATTTCTCCATAAAAACATGCCCTGTTGTATTTTCTTTCTTACTTATCAACTAGAGATCAGGAGCTCTATGACCTATAGCCCTAACCTTTGACTTTATGGGTCACCTCACTTAGTGTGTGAGAAAAACACGTTTCTCTCCATCTATTCTTCCTTGTCACTCTGCAGATTCTAAATCTTGTTCTCTTTCTTCCATTAAATCCATCTATTCCTATATCACTGCATCCTACATATGCTCATCAGTTCATATATCATCAAGTCTCTGTGATCAGCCATCCCTGCTGTCCCCATTCCCATTCTCTCTCTCTCTCTCTCTCTCTCTCTCTCTCTCTCTCTCTCTCTCTCTCTCTCAGACACAGATGTGCCAGTGCTGAGAAACCATGGGCCTGGTGCGTTGGCACAGAGCGAGCGCTACAAAGAGCGTCTGATTGGAAGCAGCGGGTGAGGACTTTTAACGAGAGCCGGTGAATAGAGGCCAGTGGTGAGCCAGGCCGCCTCTGCTCCTTCACACACCCAGCTGCCTGGCTCCATCAAAAGCCACCCGCAACAGGCGGCCTCGCTCTGCCTGCCTTTACCTTTGACTCGCACACACATCCGCACATAGTCAAGACCTGCTCTTAACACACGTAGGCGTTGCAGGGGCCTGAAGCCTGCACACTTTACACACACAAAAAATATATTGGCCCTGTAATTCTCTTTCTCTGTATCTCTCTCTCTCTCTCTCTCTCTCTCTCTCTCTCTCTTTCTTTCTCTCTATCTAGCTTTCTCACTCTTGCACACACACACACCCACCCACCCAACCACACACACCTTGTTCCAGAAGCACAGTCCAAAATTTTGAGATGCCTCTTAATGCCATCAGATTGCCAACAACTGGGAATGAGTGGAGCCTTATCATCAGTCACGTCAAGCTGTGGCAGAACAAGTCACCCCTAGATAACAAAGTCCCTCATTATTTCACCTTCTTTTCTGTACTCGAATGATTATTTAAAAAAAAACCTCATGCGCTTCTCAATTAAAACTCCTTCCACCTTAATTCCAAACACTGAGAGGGAGAATGAGTCGTACAGCCAGTCAGTTAATCTGTCCAACTAAGAATCGCAGCACATATTTCACCAGTGACATTTCATACTTGTGGAGTCACTGGCCTTTTAGAGGACTGACCTTTGCTATCGATCTCGACCCTCTCCGTCCATAAGGGCTGCATGCTGTGCAGAGAGGCTTATTTTCCTCCAAGGGGAGAAGGAAAGGTAGTGATGGGGGAGACTGCATTGAAGTGTAGGTGTAGCGTTCTGAATATTCAGGTCTTATACCTAGTCTTAGTTCAAATCATATTAATAGTACTTAATTATTTACCCTAAGTTTTTTTTTTAAATAGTGCTTTACTGGTTAGCATAAGATAAGATGTGCATGTAGGACTGAAAATTTTGGTATAAATAAAAAGTGATTTAATTCAATAAGAATATCGCACATAACCTGCTAAGGAAGACTAATCAGAACTAGAGTAATTACATCATTCTTTAATCTTCCAAAAATAATAGACCTCTCATGTTATTCCTTAACTTGGGAATTTGGCAAAGCTCTCAGACATTCTGTTGTTTCTGTCTCATGTTTTGGACCACTTCGAAAAATATGGATGCTGTGCCGCCTTGGTGATACTAAATAAAAGTATCTTGCACTATTTTAGGCATTGGTATGCTACACTGATGCCGATCCAGGATTTAGGGCCCCTGGCAGACAAGCTTGAGAAACAAAATTGGAACCCATTCTCTCTCCATCTCTCATTTATCATTCCTTTACTCTGCACAAAATGAAGACATCTGTGTTTTCAGGTTTACTAATTAGAGACTTAATTACTGTAACTGCAAAATGAACTTGATGACTGGGGGTTAATTGGCAGCTCTTGGAGGCTGGGAAAACAACAAACAAATCGAGACCTGCTCTCTGTATGTGTGTGCTAAATTACCGCCATAGCTGGAGTGTATAGATCAATGTATAATCAGATAGCTGACGAGCCTTTTGAAGGCCTGGAAGCCAAGATTAGCCACTCAGTTCCCTATTCAGCCATAATTAAGGCCTGTTAATTGCTACAAAAGGCCATTTGCAAAAAGATTCGCACATTACTCTCCTGGTTTAAAATGGAGTCTTTGACAGTCTTTGATAGCTTAGCTCTAGACAGCCCCCACAGCTCACATGAGTACGCGTCACACTTTGAGTGCAAAACAAGTCCGTCTGTGTCTTTGTACAGGATCGATCTGATTTGATTTTCACGCTGACTATAGCTATGAGGCTATGGTGTTGCTCGAAAGAAATCTTTATCTTGGAGTCCACTTGTCTTAACCCTCCGTGGCATTAATCTCTCTCTCCGAGTGTAGCAAGCCTAAGCACTAAGTAACATTTCAACTACTCGTACTCCATATACAACCGTGAGGAAACATAACAATGTCTGACTTTTTACTAAATCATATCAATGGAGCTAGTGGATTCTTTAGTTTGCTAAATGTGCTAAATTTATCAAAGGTGAATTTCCTGTCATAATCACAAAGGATTGAGTTCAGCAAATTAGTGATTTCATAATTCGTGGTTTCATCATTTCTTAGCTTTATCTGATATATAGACTACTGAATGTAAAGTATAAGTTGTTTTTTTATTTTCACAAACCAAGCAAAATGATATAGAATTTAAACAAGGAAACCTATTGAAGGCAGGCGATATACATATATATATATGTGTATATATATATATATATATATATATATATATATATATATATATATATATATATATATATATATTTATATATATATATATATATATATATATATATATATATATATATATATATATCACTCACTCACTCACTCACTCATTTTCTACCGCTTATCCGAACTACCTCGGGTCACGGGGAGCCTGTGCCGGGGGATCTCAGGCATCAAGGCAGGATACACCCTGGACGGAGTGGCAACCCATCGCAGGGCACACACACACACACATTCTCATTCACACACGCACTCACACACTACGGACAATTTTCCAGAGATGCCAATCAACCTACCATGCATGTCTTTGGACCGGGGGAGGAAACCAGAGTACCCGGAGGTGGTGGAGGCGGGAATCGAACCCCCAACCCTGGAGGTGCGAGGCGAACGTGCCAACCACTAAGCCACCATGCCCCCCATATATATATATACGTATATATATATATATATATATATATATATATATATATATATATATATATATATATATATATATATATATATATATATATATATATATATATATATATATATATATATATATATATATATATATATATATATATATATATATGTATGTATGTATGTATGTATATATATATATATATACACACACACACATATAAATATATAAACCCCTGTATCATAGAATGTGTACAAAGCCTTCCATCATGGTAAATGGTAAAGCACAAAAGTCAGCTATTGACTACCACTCTGGCTCTTTGGCCCATTTATATTGACTCCTATTGGTCTTGGCTAATTGCGCTTAAGTGCTAAGTAATCGGCAGACTATTGTTGCTTTGTGAATTACTAATCAACCCAGCACAATTACAGTTATTGTGGCATGCTCAATGAGATGTTTTAACAGCAGCATTAATATCTCAAATAAACATCTTTCTTTTCCTTTCACTGCATAGACAGTGTAGCTGTGGTTCCATCTATCCTCCTCGTTGGTGTAGCGGTGTTTCATCACTGATCAAACATGCAATAAATCATTTTGTTTCTAGCCACAACCATTCAACGGTGGGATAAAGAGTGTTTGTGATATACATCTCAGGCGTTACTAAGACATCCTACAGTCACCTACCCAATAGCAGCTGTAAATGGAAATGTAACTAGTATTATTTCACACTCCAAAATGGAGACTTCTTTCAGTCAAATATATCCTTTAATGTTTACATTTTAAACCTTGGAGAATTGGGACATGTGAAAGAGGTTACTCTACAGTATCCTGTCATGGCCCTTATCACAAGGACAAGGTGAGCTCAGAAAAGGGAGCGAAAGATCTTGTCTACTTTTCATGAGAGACCACTTTCTTTCCACTGATTGCATCTGAGGGTGTATGGGAAGGTGAACAGTTTGGCACTGTACTTCCTTTAATAACTCTCTTATATGATGTTGCTCAGGCTGGGTAAATACCTGCATTATACTATTCTTTTTTTTACTTTGTCTCTCTGCTGTTTGCATTTTTTAAGCCCTTATAATGGTTTGTTGTTTTTGCAAAACTCTTGCTGATTCTCACCATCAACACAGAAAGGAGTTTCTTCTAAAGCGTATATACGTACGTTGGTTAGTAAATATTAGCGGAAATGAAACTAATTGCACTTTTTTTCTGAACCCATTTTGAGTTCAGATCCTGGTCACATTCGGATTTCAACGCATATCAAGTACATAACCTAAAATGGACCTACACTGGATTTTTAAGAAACTCCTACAACGTCTTAGTACATTTGATTTTGTAATGAGCTCCATGAACTGTCTGTTGCAAATTCTGCACCCAAAAAAGAAGAATACCTTTGCTCATACGCATTAACGTTCTGAAACGCATGAGGTCATAGCTTGTTTCTGGATGGCGCGTCCATAGCATGCAGTAACTTTTTTTTTTAAGAGCATGCATCATTCTCTCAATTATCAGAGTTGGACCAAAGCTGCCTTTTGGATAAAATGTATCAGGGCTTACAAGAAAGGTATTAAATCTAAATATGAACTATGCGAATCCTGTTCATGATAAAATCCCATCTGCAGTTTTTTCCTCATTCTACCCTATAAGTACAGTAGAAGGGAAAAAGCAAAACAGAAAAAAGAACCATGGATAGTGGGTGAAAGCAGATGGATAAGGGGATGAGAAAGACAGGCCTCCGAAACAATAGTGCCCCTTTCCTGCGCAGCCTGAACAAACACGTATGCCTCCTGCCTATTTACCTCTTTTTATATCTTTCTTCCACTGAACCCTGAGCAGACACAAAAGGCATTAAAGTATTACGTGCTAATGTTTTTGGAAGTGTAGCAGGGAGGTAGCATCTAGCGGCCCCTTAAACGTCTGGAAGGCAGCACATGGCAACCATTAGCGCAAGGCCCTCTGTAATGCTGCTAAAGCTGCCTAAGGCTCGCCTACTACCTCCCAAACTCTCAATGCAGCACACCAAGACACAGGGACAGTGTGTGTGTGTTTGAACACACTGCTGGACCCTGTGTCAGAGGTCCATGAGGGCACTCTGTTCACACACACTCCTCAAGCCCCAGGGATGACACCCTGAAAGGTACGAGGCTATGATGAGAGCACGGTGCATTTGTAATTTGTTTGGACGTTTTTCATTAAGAACACACATGCATGGGGTATTCCTTAAGGCAAAAAGGAGCCCCATTGATTTCTACTGCTTTCCTGAACAGAAAGAACATATTAATTTCAAAATGTTTATCAACACAGAAGCCAATACTTGGTAACCAACTACGTACAAGAAAATCCTGCAAGGCTATTATAATCTCTCAAAGGGCATGGTGAAATGGAAAATGTGATGTGTTGAATCACCTGAAGATATACTTTCCGGACTGGGCGCATGCAGTATTGTTTGCTTGTTTGTTTGTTTTATTTGCATCCCAAATCCTACGAGGCTGACGTTTGAGCTGCTAGCTCTGCGTTTATGTGCCTTTGGCAGCGGCTGCAGTTTGAGGCCCCATAAAGCCGGCAGTGACAGTAATGAGAGAGCTCAGTCCTGCTGCTTTATAGATCTGCTCCACACCCACTGGCAGTAAGAGCCAGGGACACTAGAACAGGGGTTGTGGAGGGGGGAGATGCTCCAGGAGAAAAAAAGCCCTCCCGTGCACTGTAAGTGCCCTAACACCGACGGGGAGACAAATGTAAATTTTTTGGTGAATGTGGGCAGAGGAAACATTATATAGAACGAATTAGATCTTTGCATGCACTCTGTTTATTTTAAAACCCGTTTGTTTGACAAGCAGGGTGATGCTTTTCGTGACTGAATTCTGGATCAGATGTATTATTTTACACAATCTATGCAAGATCCAAGTTTACGTCTGCAAGACCGAGCTAATGCACATTTCGTTTGATTTGCTAACATGCGCAATAAGTGCAACACTTTCCTTTACGTCCGTCGTGTAGAACACGCATACCTGAATGCTTAAGGTTAGCCAGTGGCAGAAGGCCAAGCAGTACCGAGACCACACACAAACATACACACACACAACTCTTCAACGAGTAAACACCACATCAAAACAGCCTGTGCTCATTTCAGCTCACATCCCTCCGTGGTATAATTGGGAAAATGTGGCCTCCATTAAAACTTGCTGACATCACTTAGCGATGAACTAGGCTGCCGAGAGCTAACGAAGCCAGCGTGCTAGCCGGGCCCGTCCGGATTTCCCACATCCAGACACCGTTCCGTTTGGCTCCTAGCAACGCGCCGCCTTATCGGCCCAGTGTTCGTAAACAAACTAAGCACCAGCGTCAGATGGACATGCACAGTGAACATGTTCAAAAGTGTGTTGACGGGGCTCAAGACTTAAATTATTTGCACATGTGAGAAGGACTACGGAGCATGGTGTCAACTCCAGCTTTGGCCATGTACTGTAAACAGCATGGGAGCCTCTCAAGTTTCACCTCCATTGTGCATATGTATGTGAGTAGGAGGGGAGTCCCAATTGGCTAAACGAAACCCTATTACAGAGACAATATGGTTTTGTAAATTTGCTTGCCCTTGTCATTCTCTCCCTCTCTGTCCCTCTTGCTCCCCCCCCCACCAACTCACTCTCTTTTCGTGTCTTTCTCTAGGCTATTCACTTCACCTAAGAGGGTGGAAAGGAGAAATGTGTGGTTTCATTTCGGAGCGAAATCTAATTAAAACATGGTTAAGTTCACTCAGAGAGCTCCATTACAAGCACCGTGTTTGAGATTCGGTCTACAGCCGCCCGGCTTTCTCCATTAACACCTGCTTCTTTTCCAATTAGCCTCTGCAATAAAGACAAATGATCCAAGGGGGCCCAATTAATTCACTTCTGTCAAAGACTCCACAGCCAAACTGTGTCACTGTGCTCACACAACACAATGCGAGCTTGGGTGCCTAGATAGATACACGCACTCACGACTTCACACACAAACACACTGATATAGCAGAGCATATCCCTTATGGTGACTGAAACATCTCACCACACTTTTTATATGTTCCTTGACTGGCTTACCATCCATATGACCAGGTTTAAGTGCCTGAAAATGACTTCAAAATCACCTTTTCACATACTGATACGTCAAGTATGTAAAAGACCTGATGAATCTTTACTGTTGTTACAGCGCTCATATGACAGAGCCATTTTTTTTTCCTCCCTGGAGATTGTATAGTTACACAAATTATGTCATCCTTATACACATATAAAAGAACAGATTCTGATCTTGATCGTTTTAGTGAGCTAGTGTTTCTCTATATCTCTCTCTCTCTCTCTCGCTCTCTCTGAGGAGCCAAATTCCTCTGATTTCCCCCGGGTTGCTTATTTGCCGGCTGCACCACTCCCATCATTCATCACTTGCTCCTGTCCTCCTCTGTTTGTACAGCAGATCACTGTGTTTGTTCTACCTGCACGTTCCTCTGCTCGAGCAAAGCAGCGCTGAACAACAGCGCAGGACATCCCCCTTTTCTTTAGCACTGGAGACAGGAGAGGACAAGGAGGAGGAGGTGGAGGTGAAGGAGGTGGAGGAGTGATCAGACAGGTGGTAGCTTGTTCGAATAGATGCCTAACACACAGGGAAGTGTTCCTATACATGTGGGTATGTTATAAGCAGCACTTGATGTTAATTTCAGACTAGGCTTCCCAGCCTATGATTCTGGGCATTTTTTTGTGGGGGGAATTTGATAAAATAATCAACGTGCTTAAAACAGATCAAACGTTCTAGGAGTATAACGCACCTTTTGCTTATCTACTGGCTTTTCCCACCAGGAACGGTGACTTTTTACCGATATTACTCTAAGCACTACAGAAGCTGGACAAATATGTTTACTCATTTGATCACCCTCTCCCTCACACAAACTGGTTCTTTCACTTGTTCTTTTAATAATCCATATTTATTATACTATTCATAGATTCCTAGCTTCAAAAAAACAGTTCTGCTAGGAACCTTTTCTAGCAGAGAAACACTCCAGACAGTGTAAAGTCAGCTTTTATACTAGCATATCCTAAATCATAGACAAAAATATGTCATCGTGGTCAATTGATTGTTGTGTGCAATATTGACAGTTATCTTGAATTAAGTACTAAAAAAATCAAGACACTGAAGATCACCTGTCCAATACTTAATCTGGGTTTTGTCTTCTTTGCAATCCAGGCACTTAGGGGATTGGGAAGGAATTTTTTTTTTTTTTTTTTGATATGTCACTTCTTTGAGCTGGAGAAGAATGGTGAGTACCTGAGTGAGGCCAATTTAAGAGGGGCCTCATGCGTGGATGTACGGCAGAACCCATCACTGCTTTTTTCTTATTAACTCTTTTCCATTAACTTCCTGCCTCGATAAGATTTTAATCAGAACCCGCCTTGACATTTATCGTGTCGCGCCATAGTGCCTTCGGAGTGCTTCGGCCATGTGCGGACGCCTTGTTCTCCCCCTGTCCCTTTGAATGGGAGTTAATTTGGAGTGCATGATTTATCTTGGCGGGACTAAGCATGACGAGGCCACCACCTTTATTTTGTTTTTCAAAGGAAGGTCGGGCGGGGGAGAGCGTTATTGCGGGGTTGTCCAGTGATTGCATTCGGCAGGGGAGAGTGAATGGAGAATCGGCGTGTCGCCGGGGCTGCTTTTTTCCAGAGCACGCATTCAAAGGGCAGATTAGGCGTCTGACCGCGGGGATGACGGACGGACGGCTGGCCGTTATATGGACTGACAATGGTGTGAATACCTGACAGGATCAAGGCTGCCGTGACTAGTCCTGTTAGCCGTGTTCTCTCACTCCCCCTTCCTTTTTTCTTCTCCTCCTTTTGAAGGACAAAAACCGTTCCAGTTGAGTTAACACTTCCTCTGCCATGAGCATGGCTGCCCATCATACATCATGATGATATCGGTAAGAAAGGCATGTCAAATGCATTAGCATGGTTAACATTAAGATTCACGTTTCTATAGCTTTTTTACAGAGTTAATACACAGGTCCATCTCTAACAAGGGGCCATTAACCCTCTGTGTGTGTGTGTGTGTGTGTGTGTGTGTGTGTGTGTGTGTGTGTGTGTGTGTGTGTGTGTGTGTAAGCCACCTAGGTGACAGCAGACAGGTGACAGCTGCCATGATGTTGAAGGCCAGAGTGCCTCACAGCTGCCCATATTCACACAAATAATAACACACACACAAACACACACACACACAGCTTGACCATAACCTTGGCAAACAGCAAACATGTCTGGCAGTTTACAGGCCATACGTACCCTATTTTCATTCCTGAACAGAAAAGCAACATTTTGATCAAAAGATCCCTACCTCTTTCATAACTAAATAAAGTGCCCTATAAAGGTGGCTCCTCCATATGAAAGATTCCAGCAGATGTGAAAAGCAGCGCTGCCAGGTCTAGCTAGCTATTCCGTGTATAGCGATGCACTATTTGTGATTGCACCGCCACTGACCACAACCTACAGTGTCCTGATTCATTGTTCCTCAACCTCAACACATGTAAATTAAGATGTGTCATAATAATTTGGTTATAAGTGAAAGTTATTACCTCATGCTGATATAAATTGTAAGTTCAATAAATGATGTCGGCCATTACATTAAACAGCCATAAGCTATAAATCTCTTTGATATAAATGCGGCCTTGCAACGTAACACCTAAGTAGTGGGTGTTACTGTAAGTGTGCTGCTTGAGGATAGAGTTTCTCACAAATTATTAAAACGAAGGGCCGATCCAGAAAAAAATTACATCACTGTATTGTGTTTGTAGTCATACAATGCTTATACTGTCCCTTTAATACCTACCTGTAGCCATTACTGGAAAAAAAGAAAACTGGTACAGTATAAGATCAGCTGATGGAGGCAGATGCTGACAACAACGTGGTTATCTGTACGGGTCAAGTGGCTCCGTGTCACATCCTTCTCAAGTGATCTGTCTCAGTATCACTGAGTTTGTCTGTCTCTGCTTCTGTCTCTCTTTCTCCTTCTCTATGTCTCTGTCTAACACAAACAGCCTATATCTAAGTAAAAGGGATATGCAGTCGTGAGAATCAAATGACCCTAAAACTCTAGTGAATAACCTTGGCTGTAACCTGGCCTGGCTGAACAACAAAGGACCCAAAGTGCTTATAGAGACGATTATAAATTCTTAAACAATAAAAATGGTCACCATAACCCGCAAAGCCTTACAGAGAACTCAATAACCAGATCTAAATAACCGCACACGTTTGAGTTTATACCTCACATCTGCCCCAGTCACTGGAGGCCTAAGCGAATGTCAAGGTTGTGACTAAAGACATGACAAGGGCATGGTCTCTACATCTGCAACCAATTACGGAGGTGGAACTGCCTATCCTGTCCTCCATTATGTTACCATCCCTCTGACCTCTTTGTCAAAGAGTAAATAAAAGAGCCTTCACCATATGGAGGAGGGTACAGATGTGGGTACATGCTTACCAACGGGACTTGGCTAGCTTAAAAAGAAAGAAATGTAAAAATAATTCTACTAAATAAACCTCTAAATGTCCAAAAACAATGTTTTAATGCTTCACAGTCACTGAGATAATTAATACTTTAGGAAGGCATTTACTGAATATCCCCTAGTTATTCCTTGATACAAATAAATGCCATTGTAGTTTAACACTATTACATTTTTTCCCTCTTACTTAAAGAAGCATTCGCATATTTCTATAACAATTCAATTATAGGAATAGAAATTCGTATTAAACATTTTCCAATGAACATAAACTCTGCGGAAACAATATTAATTTAAATGTCGTTCAAAAATGCCAATATATTATTTCCATATGACAAAACACAGAAAAGTATCTTTTTTTTTTTTTCTTTACACATAGCACACACATCAGTGTGTGAGTCCACGGTGATCATCCCCTCTGTCCTCTAGAGCTCATACACCCAAACAAATCAGTCCACTTTTTTTTTCTTTTTTTTTTTTTGTCCAACTTCCGTTATCACTTTAAAAAAAACAACAACACGCCATGGATCTGCTCTGGAGGATACCATGGCTGGGTAACAATGGCTTTGTTGGTTCATTGTGCTTATTCCCTCCTCCTTCCCAGTCCTCGGATCTCTGTTTCGTGCTAATTAATTTAATCCTGTAAGCAGGTGTAAGCCTGCTTGTTAAGGAGCCAAGTTTAGGCTGCCCAGAGCAAAGTTCGCGCGAACACAGCCCAGTGATTGTGAAAGGGTGGAATTAAAAGCGGGCATAAACAACAACACTGAATTGCCCAAACGGCAAGCGGAAAATCCTGTTTAGGAACCAGACAGCAGGGGGTGAAGAATAGGCTTGTTTTTTTTCCTCCTTGGTCTCTAACTTACTCGCGTTCCCTTTTTATTTCTTTCTTTGGTCTTTTTTGTTGTATGTATCATCAATATCTTTTCCCTTCCACTCTTCGTCAGGACACAAAAAAGGCCTAAAGAAAAATGGGACACCAATGTTTGAAGCAGTGTCTGCAGAAGTTCCTTTTTTATATCTCCTCCTTTCTTCCTTTCTTCCTTTCTTCCTATGTTTTTTTCTTGCAGTCTTTTACAGGGCTGTTTTAAATGTGCAAGGTACATAAGGGTCCGTCCAAGGCTCTGGTGTGAAGGATCAGTATTTGGCATGGCCGCCCTGCTGGAGAGAGGATAAAGAGGTCCGTGTGAGGGAGCAGCATTTGGCGAGGGCCGCTTGCTGGAGGACAGATAAAATGATGCGGCCGAGAGCTTTTCAAACGTTGCCACCACGTTGAGGCCAACCGTGCCAGGGACAGATCCCTTTTCCGGCCCACAACGTGCTTCCAAGAGCCCCTTGGCACCAGCAGGATTGGGCTAGGGGAAATGAATCAATGCAGAAATAGAAGGGCATGAATATTCTTCTCTATCTCTCTCTCTCTCTCTCTCTCTCTCTCTCTCTCTTTATCTCACTATCTCGCTCTCACTAAATCTTGACCACAGTCAATCAAATGCCCTCTGCATTTTCCCCCTTATTTCCCCTGAGCTATCATGATCCCAATCTACCCAAAAGCACATCCTCTTTCAGACCCTGAGCTCGACAGCACTTTGCTTTTCTTCTTCTTTTTTGGTCCTTAGGTCCCTTTTTTTGTTCTTCATAAGGTGTCAGCAACACAAGTTCACCCAATACATTCCTTTCTGCTTGTAGTGCAACAAGCTATTGAGCAGAGATAAGCCCCTTTTAGAAACGAAGGAGAATTTAATTCAGCTTTGAGTGACAGCAGGAAGATTTATCCCCTCCACAGACAATGCAGGCTTTTCGGGGACTTTAATCTCCTCCAGACAATGGTGTGTTTTTCACCCCTCGTCCTGGGCTTTTCCCACGATGCACGCTGATTAGCACGGACCGATTGGATGCTGGCCATTATCTCTCATTTTCAGTGAATCGTCCGCATTTGTGCAGAGAATGGCAAAGGCGGACCAGGACGGAAAGAGAAAGAGAGAGGGATGGCGGAGGGGAGCAAGAAAAAGAGGATGAGAATGAGGAAGAAAGAAGTAGTTTTGTGTGCCAAGTTCATTCATGGCCTTAAACATGTAGATGCTGGGTGAGGTTAGGAAACGCTATCATAGAAACACACAGAGAGAGAGACAGAGAGAGAGAGAGAGAGAGAGAGAGAGAGAGACAGGTAAGAAATCAAGTGAATCAGAAGAGAAATTAGGAAAGCAGAAATCCACAGAGGATTTGAAAATATAGAAGAGCACATGATGAGAGAGAAATCTTAGGGCCTCTTAGACCAAATTCACGATGCTGAAAACATCCACTAAGCCAGATAAATACCTGCGTGTGCTTCTTTTAAAAACGAGAGTGAATGCAATAGCAAGGTGCAATGCTTCTGGATCTTTTTTTTCCAAAAAGGTCTCTCTGTTATCACCAACTGAGTGCCAATCATAGCCTTTGCTGAGCTGAGCATCTCAAATGCCAAAGCAAATCAACTCTATTCCATTTACATTTTGATTTATCCCCGGCATCCTGGCATATATCTCAAATCTGGACTTGCCAATAAGGTGATGGACAATATGCTTAATGGGGGAAAATACGTATGATGTCAGCTATCGAGCAATATCGATCAATGTCTTTTACGTGAGCATGTATGAGAGATATAGACGACATATTTTGGCTTGGTTCAAAAAGGACGGTGCTTTAGATTCATAGCGAAGGTAACGTTGAGTAAACACGAGCTGTTGTTTTTGTATATTTAAACACACATGTTCATAATCCTCAGCACTCAAATGTAAGTTCTCCGCATTCAAATCATACTGAATCTCCCATACCTCTGTCAGTCAATCCAACAATTTTAAAATAACAAACCCTGCACTTCTACAGCCGAGTATTTTTGTATTGCTCTGAAAAGCCAACCCACATGATGTAGTGTATTCCCATGCTGGGAGTGAGGGAAAATAAATATTCCTCTAATTACAGAAAGAAGGGAAAAGACACAGGCAGATGTCTAAGATGACAAACCCCAGATGGGTATCTTAGCCTGGGACGTGGATGCCTCCTGACCACGAGGCTGGACAGAGACCCACAGCACTCTCGCTGCAAACTTGTAGCTGCAAAAAGAGACGAGTCCCAGTGATTTTAGAATCTAAATATTTGTCTCTAAGCTTGGCTGCGGCTTCTCAGCTGACAGGTCGTACGCTATATAAGTTGATGCTTAAATGGTAACAGATAACAGTTTCCCAGCAATACTGGATCTTATAACACATGGTAGTTTTCGTCTCATGGTTTTAGTCTACAAAACCTCATTTAAAATTAATTAATCATATCGTATGGTATCGTCTTTAGGGATTAACCTTCTTCGAGCCAGTATTCAGTGCCTGTGGCCAGGTGAATGGAATTTAACTGAGAACTACATGTGATGGAGAACAAGAAATGCTCTTGCATTGTTCCTGCAGGAAATCCCTGCCCACATTCATACCTGCTGGTGTCTCACCACAAATCGCACCCCTTCCAATCTATTCACCCCCGGTGCTCAGAAAATGCCTTCTAAGAGAAAGGGTCAAGAACCTATTACCAGCTTTGATAACAATGACCCCCAGCCATGCTCCCCCACTCTTCTACTTCCAACCACCCCTCCTCCTCACTCTTCCACTCTGTCGGAGTCCATCCATCTATCTTCCCTCTTTCTCTTGGCACTCAGTCATATGCCACAGAATTTCAAATTTGGCTTATTTTGGTGTAGGAACCTGAACATGACTGAGTGCAAAATGGTTTGGATGAGTGACATGACGTCCAAAAGAGAGCAGGAAACAGCAAAAAAAAAAAAACAACTGGTTGTTCATAACTTTTCTTCTCAGCCCCTGTACATCTACACATCTCCTTCAGAGCTATTTTTCCATGTCTTCGGTTGTTCCTTCGTTTTTTTTTCCCTCTCGTTTTTGGCCGCTTGCGAGTACTCTGCATTTCACTTGGCCTAGTCGCCGTCTTACTGCGGCGGAACGGGTTTGGAGAACTCTCGCGCCGTTTTTATCAGGATGACTATTTTCGTGGCACTGCTCCCTCTTGCTGCACCCCTTTCTCCATCCGAAATAGTCTGTGCCTTAACGAGCCCTCGCCCGTCCCTTTTCCCAGCTATAAAAACAAGGCCGCGCTGAAGATGCTTGGAGGATGTGGTTATTATTGCGCTGAGGCCCGGGCCAGTTTCAGTAAATGATGCTCCAAACATAGCCTGAAAGGAATGACTTGGGCTTCTGCTCATCATTCCTCATTTGCACAGGCCATGAGTCAGCCATGGTGATATTATTTGTTCCAGTGAAAACACCGAATCTCTCTCTTTCTCTTACACACACGAACACACGCACACACACACAGGCACACACACACACGCACACACACACACACACACACACACACGCAGGCACACACGCACACACACACACACACACACTTTCCCTGACTATACTTGGCTTGGCTAAGTAATTCAAAAAACATGGTCATAATTTGCTATGACATGTTTCATTTCAGAGCTCCGATCAGATAGGCATCTCTATTGCAAGCGTCCTCTGGACAGGAGTAAAGTGGGGCTATTTGGACTGACTGGGAAATGGGTTTTTTTCATGGGCCAAAAATGACCTGGAACCTGAATGGCAATTCTTTGTTTATTCTTTTGCTTGCATCCACCAAACTCAAATGAGCCATATGCCCCCACATGGATGTCAAGTCAAACTGTCCGCCTACATTACTGAGAGGAATGCCATTAAAACCAGAAGGGACTTGTAGCAAAACTATAATATTAACATCAAGAAAGAGACCAAAAAAAAGTGTTAGTGTAGATAGAAGATAAGAATTTTAAAAAACACAGGGCTGTATTTACTGGATTCAAAAGTCAGTGGTTGGATTCTGTAATTTAGTAGGTTACCAAAGCCAAACTAAGCCACAAAAATGAACATTTTCTTCAGGCAGCGGGAAACAAAGTGGAGTAAAGCAAGAGTAAGAGAAAGAGAGGTGGGTAAACACTGGCCAGTGACCTGCTGAGGTTTAATTTGGGTGAGAGTTGTGCAGGACGCCAGAGGCAAGCAGACATGCATGCATGTGGACACACACACACACACACACACACACGGGGGAAATGTCTTTTTGCCCTTCTGCCACCCTTATAGAACCATTACTTCCACCCACACATTGTCCCTGATGGAGTAACTCAAGAAAGAAACCGATCACACCGTACACACACACAACCACCCTGCACATGACAAAATAGCCCATACACTCAGAGTCATCAAAACATTACAGTTTAGTGGGAAATGATCCATTGCATACTAATTATAACATTGGAGATTCTGTGATACTAAAGACTTTTAACTTTTAAATTAAAACTGCTTTCCGTTATACAAAGTATACGGCATACGGTGATTAATATTGCTATTATGGCTAGTAAAGATGTGGTACAAATATTTGTCACTTTCTGGAGTCAGTGGGTGGTTAACTGAAGCTGTAGCTTTCAACTGCATCAGATTCTTCTGCTTGTGATTTGATTATTTATGATGGCACAACACGAGTCTATTATAAGTTTACACACTGAGGCAAAGACGGAATGTGTTTCTGTCCAAACTTTACACAAGACAGATTGTTTGGTTCGCAGACATATAAAAGCCCCTCGGTATGGACATGAATTATGCACCGTGATGTCTCCATTCATCCTATTTGTGTAAGGTGGCGCATGCGTGACCCATTTTAGCCAGATGTTATCAAAACAGATAAACCACAAACACTTAATCCACTTCCAAGGAAGGTTGAATCTCCTAGAAACAAACCCTAGGGAGAAAAAAAAAAAATGTTCCAAAGATGTCCAGAAGAAGCGCTCCTAAGTCAACAGTGGTAAACGGGCGATAATTGCTCGCACTGCTTCAACAGCTGTACAAGCTGATGTACTCAAAGAAGGAAGAATAGCCCCTTTCAGATGGACTCTCTGTCCCTTGGGCACCCCCTTTTTAACCCCTCCCAATTCTGTTGGATCAACTGTAAACACATTGCAGCCCATTCACTATGTCTTTGTTGCTTAAAGCCCCATTTTTCTTGGCTGGTGCGAGCTATATCGGATGCTGTCGTACAGAGAACCGAATGTTTATTATGATATCTCACAGTATGCATTCACACTGCATTGACTTACAGTTTGGTTCCACACAATCTGAGTTTTATAAGACAACTTTTTTTCAACTTGGAGGAACTTTCCAGAAGCCACGTAATATAAGACTGACACAAAATGAGGACCCGAGGGCGGTGTCCGAGGTCAAACGTAAGTGCAGCCAAATTGGATTTGTCTCTACCTACTTCTTATTCCAATGAAAAGGGTAATTAACAATGTCTGGCTGATTGAAACAATAGTCCCCTAGTGCAACAGATAAGGCGCTCCAGCCGGAGGCAGGCAGACAGAGTTCCTGCACTTCAAAGCCTTACCGGAGACCCTGGACGCTATCGGACACTAACCTGATTGGGAATCCAATTTAAGGAAGGGGGGTGGCTAAACTCACATAACCAAAACGGTGAAACAAAACCAGTTGTGGACCCTCGGCTCCTCCAAGAACTGTTCAGCGAGTCTGTCATGACATTGGGAAACACAAAGCATGACCTCCTGGTTCGATTGGAAACGGACCCCACATCTAAGGACAGGCCTCCACGCCATAATTGAATCAGGCTTTGCAGCCACATCAGGAAAAAAAAAAATTTTGAGGGGAAAAAAAAATACGACACAAATCTTGTGACTGATTCTTGACTAAGGAAGTTGACAAGGTCACTTTAAATGAATGGCCTCCTTGCGTGCAGATAGCTGTTACTATGTGGTTGTTGCGAGGCTTGAGTACGTCAGAGCTGACAGTGGAGGCCATGGGGCAACATGAAGATTTCCCTTAGCTGTGTCGTACATGCAGTGAAATTATCAGAATGACAGGTAACAGTGCACAGTTGTGGTGTGCCTGCAGAACGATGAGCTCATCCCGAGCTAAAACTATGCTATCCTGCCTGCTCGTGATATGTGCTGTACTTTCCAGTGAAGCACAGGTGTTTACTAAAACAACATTTAGGAATTATGATTTATGGCATTTGCAAAAAAAAGAAAGCACACTACACGTTTTGTCCGATGCTGTTTCTGATCGAAAACAGATTATTTGGTTGGAAACGATGATCAAACAAAAATATTTGAAATCGTCCCAAGTCAGGAAGCGCTCTTGATTTGCAACAAATTCGTGGCTATTATGAAACTATGAAAGATAATCGATTATTTTTGATCGATTTTTTTATTTATTTTTTTTTTTTACAAAAAGAGACATCTCTTTAGGTATTAAGGGGGAAAACAGACGCACGGACGCACGCTACTACCTTTGCATCAGTGGGCAGTTGCTTGGCGAGACGCGGGCTAGTCATTTTAAACCGTTAATCCGTTAGCAGACACCTGTAGGCCTGAAAATAAACAGGTTGTATTTGTGCTTTCTCTCTCTCCCCAGTAAAACATTTGACTTAAGGAAGGATGCTCACTGCCAATAAAAACAGATTTATTTATGTGCTTTCATCATGTAAACACACAGTCGCACCACTACACAAGATCGTCAACTCGAGCACACCACGGCGCACATGGACACACGTCCATATCTCAACACTCTGCTTTCAAAAGTAAAAATTGTTTTCCTGTACAGCTGAGAAAAACAAGAAAAGAAAATCTCAACACAAACTCATACAGACAACGAACACACACACTGAAGGTCCAATTTACACACACGACGTCTTGCTCTGTGCTCCTCTAAGATCTAAGATCCTCTTCTATATATTTTTCAGACCTTTCAGAAGCCTATGTTGAAGTTCTGCAGCTTTAAATGAAGATGCATGAGAGAGTAAAATGAAATTCCTGCAAATCAAAGTTGTGACATTTGGATGTGTGTGAGACAGAGAACTCTTCTCAGAGAACGCACGCTTCTTAAAATCCGCTACAGCTTTGTAGGCTGACAGGAAGTATTAAGTTCAGTGTATTTTTTTTTTTTTTTTTTTTAGGAATTGAGCATTAGGTTCCATTTTTTTCTGGTGCGTTACCATGGATTTTTGATTACGCAGCCAAAGCTGCTAGTTTAGTTCCTAGGCTTTTGTTGCTACTATAAACGCATCTCGTGTTCCACCGTGTCACATGCAGACTGACACACAACCCCACTCACGCTCTTAAACTCACCCTAGCATGCACACACACCCTTGACCTTTTACCAGCAGGACTCTTATTAGTCAACGAGCAGGTTTGTAGCATTTGTAGCCCCTCCTGATTGACCTGGTGACAAAGATCTGATGGCGTTGCTTATATCAATTGAATAAAGATGACACTGTGATAAAACAGCCACATAAAAGTTCATTGAAAGACACGGAGAAGGCCGTGGGGGTCTGCTCTTAATTTCCCGCCGCAAGCTATTTAATCCATGGTCGTGATTAAGGTAAAGGAGTTATTCTTGAGTATTTTATTAAGAGGCGCTTTAGGCACTGGAAGGAGGGCTTTATTGCTTCTCAAACAGCATGCCATACAATACAAGACAAACATTTGCTGTTATTTCAGCAAACTCGAGTCAGATGTGGCAGCAGGTCTTTTTTTTTTGTTGTTTTTTTCATTTGCAGGAGAAACGGGGCATCAAAGGCAAGTCTCTTAAAACAAAACTCTTCTTTTTTTTGCACAGGTCTTGCCCTGAGTCTGGTTCCGGTAGATAAACACAGAGGTGTCAAAAGAAAGCAGGAGAATCCGCTGACTTGTTTTAATTAAAGAGCCGGGTGCTGACGTGCACGCTGTGAAGATGGAGAGAATGCTATCTTTTCAGCGCATTAGTGTTTTTTGGCTACTTGAGACACGGAGCACTTCATAAAGCAGCAACTGACAGTCATTTAAATATTGTAGGATGTTACACCTTGACTGCTTCATGAATAAACACACCCATAATAGAGACAAACAAAGTCTCCCTAAGGACAAACCTCTGTCTGTACAATATTATTCCTTAAAATATGAAATTAAATAAATTCCCAGACCGATGCATTGATGCATGGCTTCTGAAAGATTTGACCTCGATATTTGTTATATCTCTTACATCTTATAAGATGTAAGAACGTTAGTTGGTGCGCATTTCATCTACAGTCTTTTCCATTTTTTCCCATTTCTTATTTCACCAAACTGCTAAACATTTAGATATCCGATACAGATGGACATTCGGTTAACCAAACCTCGGTTCATCAGGGAAATGAATCTGTCAAACATATATCTGCTCTTAATCCCCACTACTGATGCAGTAAAGGAGGAGGGCAACCTGTGGGCCCTAAACCAATGCGTATCCAAAGCCCTATGACCTCTTGCCATTCCAAATATGTCAGTCAAACAGAGAAGAATAACAAACAAAAGGTTGCTAAATGATCTCAGGTGGCACAGTAAGAGGAACATGCGACCATAATGTGTCGACCTACACTCAGCTAAAACCAATTACTATAAGTGGTGTTAGGTCTCTGATGTCACAATAAAACAAATATTTTATAACTGCTCAACGCCTTTCGGATAGTTCTCTAAATTCTGTTCACTGCTGTAGAATTCTTGGTTCTGATTAGTGAGAGGGGTTGATTGATTTTCTATATCATCAGCTCTGATCGGGGGGCACGGTGGCTTAGTGTTTAGCACGTTCGCCTCACACCTCCAGGGTTGGTGGTTTGATTCCCGCCTCCGCCTTGTGTGTGTGGAGTTTGCATGTTCTCCCCGTGACTCGGGGGTTTTCTCCCGGTACTCCGGTTTCCTCCCCCGGTCCAAAGACATGCATGGTAGGTTGATTGGCATCTCTGGAAAATTGTCCGTAGTGTGTGATTGCGTGAGTGAATGAGAGTGTGTGTGTGCCCTGCGATGGGTTGGCACAGGCTCCCCGTGACCCGAGGTAGTTCAGATAAGCGGTAGAAAATGAATGAATGAATACATGAATCAGCTCTGATCGTAGTACCGACTGAAGAGAACGTCTTTATATCCAAATTCACTTTCTATAACGTTATTGTTGTTTCTATAGTAACAACGAACAAAGGGATTTGTATGATGGACACAAATAATTTACATAATCTAATACTAATAAGAAGCAGATTTAGAACAGTGTTGTTATTTAACAAAGAAAAATGTTGTCGTGATGACGTGTTCTGTAGGAAGACGTTTTCACCATGGGAGACAGATGACTTCCTGGTTTCTTGGTAACATGTCAAGCTGTTTTTTTTTTTTTTACTTGAGTTATCAGCAATATATTTTTTTACTCATCTGACAACTAAAACAGACAAATCCAAATGTTCTAGTTCTTTTTCCACTGTTCTGCACATGTTAACGTGTGATACATCAAATGCATGAGTTTAGGCTAATGAAAGTTTTAAAGTGGTCACACACTGAAGTATGCTGCATACCAAAGAGCTTCTGTCCCATTAAATGCAACTGCAGTGTCCTGTGTCCAAAAACTGACAGAGCTGTCTTCAGAAGGAAAACATTTGTTTTAAATAACTTGGCCCCAATTAAAAACTTTAATTGACATTTTCAAGAAAACCTCAGAGACATTTGCGAATGGTCAACTCAGGAGCGGACGAAAAGCCGCACAGGCTGGCATTCTGACCGCTCGTAAAACACAACGCAGAAACCGGATCTTCATTTTAGGTTCAGCTGGAGGATGTGGCTTAACTTGGAGAGAGAGAAAGAGAGAGAGAGAGAGAGAGAGAGAGAGAGAGAGGGAGGGAGCAAAAGTCACTGAGTACTCGTCTTGTTTGTGTGTGACACTCAAGTCAAAGTTTCCTTGAGGGATGAAAGAGAAAGTGTGATCGAGTCCACTTTCCTAATCTAAATGGATGGCTGTATAATTATGTTAATATTACACATTTATTATTAGTCCTGTCTAAGCACTATTATAAAAAACCCCTGATGTATTTTTTAATGACCAAACAAATCCCATTAGACAACGTATGCTGTGTGTTCTTGGCCCAACTGCAGCTAATCCAGGTGACCAGGAAGGGTTTGTAAATGCACAAGCACTTCCTGTTGTGTCATGTGTTCTCTCTGTACAAGACAAACAGTGTTGCGTTTGGCAGCAGCCAGGTGAGTGTCTGTGTAAGTAGAAGTTAATGATTATCTTGAAAGTGGACGAGGGCTGAGGCATCTAGTCAGTACAGTACATCCTTTGCCCTTTGAGAGGATGCTAATCTTGCATAAGGCTCTCCTCTGGGGATGTCCCAGCTGATAATGTCAGAGAGTCCAAGTTTATAACAGAGCAATTTGTTTTGCACTTAGAGTTATGTTCCCTCTCTCCCTCTATCTCTTGCTCTGGATTGCTGGAGTGTATTAAGAGTAGCTAAATGGTAGGGTTCTGCTACATCTAAAAAAGATATAACACCGAACAGGATACATGAGAAGCTTTATTATACGGTGTACCAATTTCATTTGTATATATTTATCTAAATCATGTACCCTGTATGGTGTATCATGTTAACCTGGGCAACTAAACATGAATGGAAGAGAGCTGCCGTCTTTCCTATACAAACAACACCGCCAAGCTTTATAGTATAGGATAGAGGACTGTCAAGTTGTCTGGGTGCAAGGGGACATGCCAGTTTTTTCTGGCATGGGACATGTATACCAAAGAAAATAAACCATGGCATGTATGCAGTTCTGTTTGTCTATAGTAAAAACCTTATCCCGATCAGGATCACTGTGTATCTGGAGCCTATCCCAGGACCGCTAGGCACTAAGTGGGATTACATCCTAGGTTGAATGGCGGTTCACTGCAGGGCAACATGCACACACCTTCACATGCTCACTTACAGATAGGGGCAATTTAGTATAGTCTTAAATTACTAGCATGATTTTAGGAGGTGCAAGGAAACAGGAATACATAAAGAAAATCCAAGCAGTGACACTTATAATAGACAGTAACCTGAGGTGTGGATCAAAATGGTTACCCTGTCGACAACGATGGCGATGGCGATGACAATAAGTAATAATAGAGGGTCTGAGAAATAATACAAAGCAGTTTACAGTTTTCTGCCACTGTGTCACTTCTGACGATCACGTACAGTTAGAATTTGGTGATGTTCGGGTGTTGGTGTTCTAGTAACCATGTTTTTTTTTCTTCCAGCACTCTTTTCATGTCCACTCTTTTCAAGGTCAGGAGGTGGATGTTCCTTGGAAGGACTGAAATAATGATAACGAACTTCTGCTACATACTTTCACAAAGACACCATATGACCAGAACCCCCTGCCCTCTGAGTTCCCGCCTCCACCCTCATCCACCCCTCCTGTCCTCTCTCTCTCTCACTCTCTGTGTCCCTCTCTCTGTCACTCCTCCTCATTTCCATTCCTTCACCCTCCCCCCATCCTCTTCTCATCTCCTTTTCAACAAGAGCAGTTTGTCAGGGTCAGAAAGCAATTCAAAACCCCTATTAATGAGCAAGGGAGAGAAAAGTGAGGTATGGGAGGACAGGGGAAAGAGTGGGGGTGGTACTGAGGGGTGTCGGGGGTGTCTGCCATCAAAGCCGACAAGAAAAGAAAGCCAGGTGGTTGTGGGAATCGTGGCCGTTTTCGTCAGGACGGAATCTTCATCGTAATTAGCAAGCCGGATTGGGACCCTCTGAAGCAGGAGGATAGCTCCTCGGAGGGTAACAATTTGCACTTCTACAGGAGCCGCACAGGGAGGACAGAAAGGAAAGGAAAAGGGAAACTATGGTATCTTTTATTGGGGTGGACAAAGCTGCCGCATCCTTTCAAAGGCCTGTGCCGAGGCTTCCAGAGCTGAGGAAGAGTGAGAGAAATAAGGGGGGGGGGGGGGGGGAGACAGCAATAAAGAAAAGGAATTAAAGAAGTGGACAGCAGTCGGAAAAGAGGCACAAATGCCAACATGCAGTTCACAGAGAAAAACGAAGGAAAGGGAGCAAACAGAGCAGTGTGTGTGTGTGTGTGTGTGTGTGTGTGTGTGTGTGTGTGTGTGTAGACAGCTACTGACATACAGCCAACCTACAGATACTTCCAGAATTCAACAGGCCTCTCTTGCTAATGCCACCAGTCACAATCTTAAGAGAAAGGAGAAGGGACATATCAGTGAGCACAAAGTTTTATGGCAGCTCTTAATGCCCTCGATCTTCACACATGGAAACCAACGACTGCGTGCTGTTTCCCTTATTAAACCAAGTTAAGCTAGTTACTATACTAAATTTATTATTGTACACATGATCATGAGTTAACAACTAATAAGCCGACCACACTTACAGATATACATCAGACCTACAAATTACAGTATTATTTACAACATAGTTTAGCAAAGTAATTCTTTTTACCATCACCTAGCTATCAGAGAGTGCTGTACTATTTTTATATATAATATCATAGTGCTGTTGGCCTCCAAGAAAGCAACCAGTGCTGGTGTACAATTTTGGAACACTATATAATGTTGTGATATGAGCTTTCGGTCCTTTCCCGGCTTTAGGTCACCATTTGTTGCCCATCACTCAGAAGCCTCTGTTCACGCACCGGTGCACATTTACACTTTGGGATGTTGTTGCAATTCAATATTTTCGTGAGCCGCTACATCATTACCGTGGTGCTGGAGTTAATAGGCCGTCTTGAAAAGTTTTGCTGACAGCCCTTAAAAAGCCTCTTCTCAACATTTCACTAACAATATTGACTGGCACTTCAGTGGATTCTTGCATCAATAACTAGAAGCTGTATAGAGTTAAAAATGAAAATGATAAAAATATATATAATATAATGCATTCTTTTTGTTGTTGGGCAATAATAATAAATGAGAACTATTGGGTACTAATGGGCACTCTCTTGATCACAGTTCCAGAAGTAGAAAACCTTTTTAAAAGACACACACATTATTATTTCAATCTATCCTGGGACAAAGCGTTCCCATCTTTTCCTAATGACACAACATGGAGGAGAGAAGATGAGTGAAAGAGATAAACATAAAAGTCGGGGCCTTTGAACGTGTAATCTGTGTCGGACTTTAAAGCAGCGCAGCGAACCGCGTCCGTCTAGAGAAGCTGCTCTATTGGGAACAGCATTCACTTTCTTATCACCAAAGGATGGAACATCAAAGGCTGAAGAAGTCCCGTCTGTCCGAACACAGCAAACAGGACAGGGAGGATACTGACTCACCCACCAGTATGGGAATTTCAGAACAGGGGATTTACTGTATAACATGTATCGTGTGCTTGTGTGTGAGCATGTGTGTATGGGCCATGACCAGGATGATAAGAAGCAGTAAATATCCACACAGCAAAATCACCGCTCGCCTCTCGTATTGTAGAAAATGTGCCAATTTACACAAAAGTGGCTCAGCTATTTAATGCCATGAATCCAAATCAGTTCACCAGTAGAACATCAGAGATTAAGGGAGTGGCAGGAAGTATACACAAAGCATGTATGGCTCAATACATGGTAACACTGGTGAAAGATAAATGAATCATTTACATGTAATTATACAAAACACCTGCACCAGGGCTTTTGCATAATATTGTAGTTTAATTTGCAAACAGCCATCAGACAGAAAACACAGTACATGAACATTGTAGCAAAATATCTTACTGGATACGTGTCAGTGTATATTGTGTGTATTTAGCTTAGCCTAAAGAAGAAATGCTAAGCGGTGAATTTATATAAGAGATCAAGACCTCACACGTGAAAACGTGTATAATATTCCATAAAGCTTTAATTATTATGCACAATTGGTTCATTAGTGATTTTCTTAAAATTTTGTTAATCAATGATTAAGAAATGCAAAGTCAGTGACTTTTACTGTATATCACAGCATAGAAACCTAACAGCAGTAATAACCTTCTACTCGGTAAGAGCTCCTATGATGCATAAACATTTGTAACGTGCACAGAACAGGGTGCAGAACATAAACAGGAAATAAGAATAAAAATTCTCATGTAACAAAAATCTGTTAATATGTTATTTATCATTTATCAAGGTTTGGATTTATACGCCAACCCAAAACATGATATACTATAGACAGGTCTTCTCCTTTTACTTTTTGGAAATGAAAAAAATGAGTGCAACTTCATGCTAACATGAAAAGTGTTTATGTCTCAATATGCAGCCAATAATCTCTGCTTCCAGACATTTGAACTATTGATCTGGGACTTCTAATTTTCTTTTTAAACTTATTAGAATGAATATGTACACACAGAGGCAGTGTGAATTAAATTATATTTTGCAATGTACAGTACAGACACTAGAAGAAAGGCAACTGTTATTACGTACTACGAGTTGGCAAGCATTTACTGGAAGGACATCGTGCAAAAAGAGAGAGAGAGAGAGAGAGAGAGAGAGAGAGAGAGAGAGAGAGAGAGAGAGAGAGAGAGAAACAGATAGCACAAGATCTCAAGAGTCCTAGGAGGTGTGGGCTGAGGAGGGCCAAAGACAAACAAATCAAAGCCCTGTCAATTGCTGCTAGAGACTAAAGTAGCTCATAGTGCAAGAGGTCAATATCCATATTGGGAGGGCAGACATCTATCCAAACAGCTTATTGTAGGCTTTTAGCATCAGGTTCAGAAACTGCAGACACAGATATTGCAGATTACGGGATCCTTCATATCATTAATTGGTGTAAATAACACACCCTGGTGTGAACAGGTGAGCTATCTATCTATCAGCCAGTCAGTGGCAACATTAGCTTGGTGCCAGACTAAAAAGCTTGAATTTATTTTTGCATTTTATCATTTATAAGGATATTTGGAGTGATGATGTCTGATAACATGCAGGAATTTGGGAGAAAAAAAAAATTATATTTTTAATATAATTAAAAATATAATTTTTTTATAAAAAAAATGTTTTTTTATAAAATGTTCCCCCCAAATGTTCTAATTTGTTCATAACTAAATGTTCTAATTTGTTCATCATTAGCATTATAATTAAAATTGTGTAAAGGTGTATAGACATAAAAACAGGCAAGCATAACACACATCGAATGTTCAGTGTATGTCATCACATGCCAACAAAAAATCTCTAAAAACAAACTCTGGAAACTTTAACATTCACTTAAAGCATTTCACAAACAAAAGCAAATCCACTAAACAATGCATAAAAATGACTTTAAAAAAGCAGCGTATCAGCTTTCAAAATCTTGTTTTCAAAAATATCTTTAGGCAATTTAATGTTCAGTATGATTAAGTAAAAAGATGTCCTCATTTATGATGCATAGATTGTAGGGAAAGTTTATTTTGTTTTTCTGCATGTTTATATAGCCAACTGTAGAGTACATGCAGAACATCACAGATTTTAGATGAAAAAATAAAAAAGTATATTAATGTTTAAGTTATCTATTCATAATGTATTATTATATATGTGTTTAAGTTATTTATTCATAATGTATGTTTCAAATAATATATATATATATATATATATATATATATATATATATATATATATATATATATATATATATATAATTATTATGTGTATATATACTATAATAATTATTATATTTTATAATTATTCTTAAATATTTTCTTATATTTTCATTGCTAATAGTTTTTTTAAATTAGAGATTTTTACTAAAATTATTTTTGTAATTATTAATTACTTATAGTTTAACAATGTAAAATTGTTAATAATTGCTTTAGCTCAAGTACAAAATTCTCACTTGTTTTTTTTTTAAATATACCTAAACATATTTTAAGAACTATAAACCAAAGTTGCATAAAGAAAGAGAAAGCTATTCCTGGAGCACGTTTGGGGGAAAAAAATGTCAAGTCTGTCCCACTTCCATGGCTGAGGAGCAGCAGACAGAGTAGGTTGTAACATGATAAGCTCCTCTTGTGCTCAGACATGGCTGTTTTGTAATGGCTGTGTTGACTCGGCTGCATTCGGCGCCCTGCTCTGCTGCACACCATATACGTCTGTTTCTTCAAAACGAATAAATAATTACAAGTAAAAGAGCAAATAAAGACTGTTGCGTTTGGAGGATAAATGCAGCAAGACATTTAAGTCATCTTTAAGGCATGTGCGTATACCTGCCAAAACACTGCCCCAGTAAGGAATTGCACCTATTGGATTTAGAGAAGGAGAGAAAATGATGTACTGCAGTCCCACTGTCTGCGTATGTGGTACACAGAAAAAAGAAAGAAAAAAAACACCTCCACCTGAGCTCTATGTGATGTCATAAAAAGGTGCCATAAGCCAGACAAGAGAAAAAAAGAAAGTGTAGCAGTAATGAGTGGAGAGTGACTAACAAGGCCAGGGCCAGGTTTGTGCTGCTTCACCCTCCAGGAACCACAGAGTGCTTTTAAAGGTGAGTAGAGCTCAGGTGGGCCGGATCTCAAAGCAGAGTGCCAGTTTGCACCGCCTGGGTAGCACCCTGTCCTCTATCCCTCTCAGACCAGACTGGACTTAACTAAGCACAAATTCAACCAAAAAAAAAAAAAAAACTTACTGCAAGTGCATGTGTGTGCATACACAAGAGAATGTGTGTTCTGAATGCAGTATGAAAACCAAATTCCATCAAATTCAAATTAGCCTCATTGTGCTTAATGTGAATCAATGCCTCATTGTTAGGGCAAACTAACACACACCTGTGGACATGGAAGTCATTTTCATTGGCTTGCAGTCACGAATGCACACTCACGAGCAACTCCACCCCCAACGCACACGCAGACATTCATTAGGCCAGTTTATCACCTTTCTGACCAGTCACACATAAGTGCCACTTCGATTGGCTTTTCACAATATCTTCTTATCAAAGACAAACCTCCAGCCCACAGATTATGTGCAGAGAGTGTATACTGCTCCTAATCATTTATACACCATTAGTCTGCAAAACAAAAAATCAGATTGTATGAATCCGACCTCCGTGACCATAAAATTCTAAACGTCAGCCATTGTGATTGTGTAAATCTACTGGTTTGTAGTGAAGGCCTAAGCCTTATTGCAGACCGTGCACACGGTTCCCATCACAATTTTATAGTGTTGTGGCTTCATTTTATTACATCTGTCAAAACATCATAGCCTGCACAAGAACCTTGTGATTTGTGATCCATATTTTTGTCTTCAAAGAGGGCATCAAAATGAAAACAGCTATGTTAGACCTAAAATGTCTGATTAAAAAAAAATAATAAGTAATGACTCGACAATGCTTTTGAGCTCACAAGGAATTAGGCAGTGTGCTTCAATAAGGTGGATTCCTGCAGGCTACTTAATGCAACCCTCGCTTTACATGTGTCTGCCAGCCTTCTGTGCTTTCCTGGACATGTGCTCACTGATTGTGGTAATAGAAAACAGGAGGATTTAATATAAGTCAAAATACTCAATATGCGATCACCCTGACTTTTGGGAACGCAAGGCACTTTAACACTTTAAAGTGTATATATATATATATATATATATATATATATATATATATATATATATATATATATATATATATATATATAGTTCATGCTGCATAGTACCAGCTAAAATTCTCCAAGGAAAAATGCCTCTTTTTCTGCTATACTCAGCACTTTATTACAAAACACCTTGGTATACTGGATATCTATAACCCATTAGAGTCTGCACAATCCAACCCTGCCAATCCATATCGATGATTTCATACAAGGCGCTGCAGGAAACTGTCATGCAGATGACTGCTCTTCGGGGATTTTAACCGGGTTGCACTAATTTGTGATTCATTCACAGCTACCCTTAATCATTTCATTAAACTATTTTATCAGACTATTTTTATTCATTCTTACAGGTTGTTGATTTTTTTTATTTATTTATTTATTTATTTATTTATTTAGATTGGAATGTTAATATGCATATACACTGAAACGTCTATTGATTTTTGTTGCAAAAATAAAGAAAAGAATAGAATAGAAACAATCCCTAGAGAAGTCTTTGCATGTTATTAAGCTAAATTGATGTATTGGAATGAAATGATATTTTCTATTGAGAAAGTATACATCTATAAACTTCTAATTCTAATATTAGAAAGTGTTGGAGTTTTTTTCCTGTGCGTAAATCCTTCTGTATTAATGCACAGCGACGTTAACTAATACTCCAAAAAGTTGTTAATGTAAGTGTGTATAGTTACTACAGGTGGAGTGATATTTTGAAACACTACTCAGTGCAGCAGTATGCGGTTTGGGACGTAGCCCGAGTTCACACTGCGCCTTTAGGACGCTGTTGTTCCTGTAGGTTAACTGACTGTTCGTGAAGGTCTTGAGAGCCGAAAACTGCAACGGACATTTAATTCGTTTCATTTAAGCCGCAAAAAATGTATTTAATCTTCATGAAAGACTATAAAAATTCTAGATTGCCGTGTCCCGTGTAACCAAAATCAAGCTTTAATGAAATCAGATAATTTCAGGATTCATTTGTAATTAACATGCGTTTAATCCGCCTGTGAAAAATCATCATCATTTTCATTCGTTATTACTTTTACTATTACTATTTAAAATAATCATTTAAATTAGGTGCATTATTATTATTATTATTATTATTATTATTATTATTATTATTATTATTATTTACTATTATTTTTATTAACTAGTATTTTTATTACTATTAATAATAATAGTAGTTAATAATAATAATAATAAATTATTATTATATACTCTTTTTTATATACTTTGTTAAAAAAGATTATATTACAATTAAAACATTTCACAATAAATAAGTTACCGTTTTATTTTTATCCTTACACCTTATAAATAATATTTATATCGTATATAAATGATCCAATCCGTTGTGTGACCATGTAAACGCCGTTTCACTCGGCTGCTTGGTTGCAGTTACATTGCCGATACATCATGTACATGAGTTCTTACGTATGTCCATGAGTTATTATAGGCCACATTGGACAGATGACATTTTTGGTGGGAACCTTTTTGACTGAGTGTGTCGAGTCCAGCTGATGTGTTCCTGAGCTTTTCGTGTACAGAGCCTGAAAATGTGGAGTAACACCGGGAGAAATGACGCACAGGCCTTCGGGCTTTCAGTCTTAGAAACTGACTTCAGCGATGCATCGAGACGATGAAGAAAAGGACAGAAAGATGAGGAGCTAAAGGAAATGTTCAAAATCACTCACAGGTGTGTGTGTGTGTGTGTGTGTGTGTGTGTGTGTGTGTGTGTGTGTGTGTGTGTGTGTGTGTGTGTGGTGTGTGTGTGAGCAAAGACACGGAAAAGCTTAGAATATCTGTCTCACTTTACCTTCCTTAGCTTTAAAATGTATAAACAGGGCGAAAGTCATATAAGCTACAAGGCCTAAAGCTTAAAATGACTTAAATTCAGGTGCTGACAATTTAAGTTGATTTAACTTTCTAAATATTTTTGTGTAGGATGAGACCTGAACAATGTTCCTCAACAAGTAATCAAGTCAAAAATTACATAACGTTAATTGTGAGTTATAACACCACCCATGGTCAAGAGATTGGAATAAATTAGAAACTATTAGAAGTTATACAAAAATCGAAAGGTAGAAAAATACCATGTGATGCAATTGATTTATGAAACAAAAAAAGTTAAACAAAATTAATTGAATTTAATTTAAACACATTTTTGTAAATTCAGACTCGTTAAAAAACATTTACTGCAGTAATATATCGATGATCACATTGCAAACAATTGCCAAAAAAAATAAAATAAAAAAAAATATTTAAAAAATAATAATAATTAAATAAAAACGTAATCGTGCGTAATTAGGGTACTCACTTATTTTTAAGATCTGGTACAATATTTATGTTAATTGCACTAAATTAGCGCCAAACAATTCATTGTAAAAATCACTTCTATATTAACGCTATTGAGCTGTAGGACTACAACGGCAACAATCCACGAGATACTGTTGAAATACACAACTGCAATTTTTCCCAGTCACTATAATATATATGAGGTGTGCAAAACTACAAAATGACCAAAAAGTGCATTCCTTGGCCAAGTCCTAAATTGAAAGGCACATTAAAATATGAATAAATTGCTTCATGCAAAAACCCAGACAGCATGCAAGATATTACAACTTAGAAACATTTCCAACCTCGATAATTCCACAAAATAATTTAGTTGGGAAATAAGAAACGCCTAGCATGATCACTTTAGGCTAACAATACACAAAAACCGTCCAGATGCGGATTGCACACTTCCCTTTTGCCATACAGTCCAAAAAAGTGCAGATTATTTTGTTTCCCGACATACATTATTGATCGCTCTGTATTTCCACATGAAGGTAGAAACCGGAGCAAAGCGATGTGCTGGTTGTAATGTAAACAAGTCATGCGACATCTTCTAGAAAGTAAAGCTGGTTTCGAGCTGAGTCCACGAAAGCATCTAGCCATTTTGTTACGAATTCACTACTGTCTATCGTATCCACTTGTCCGGGAGAGAGTGTTTCCTGAGTGCTGGGGTCGCCATGACCATGCGCAGTGCGCGAGCGCCCACTATTTCAGAAGCCAGGAATATTATTTCACAAGACTCAATAAAAAAAAGTGAACTATTCCTTTCGACAAGTTTTCGCTAACTTTTTTTTTTTGCGCGACGTGGTGAAAACGAAAGAGTGTGATTGTAACAGCGCGATGCTCTTCTTCTTATCTGTAAGTTTAAAGCGTGTGGGCCAGCACATCTCCAACTTCTCACGTAAATCGCAAAAAAAGGGACCGTGCACGAGGACTTTGGGCATTAAAGCTCGATTGAAGTGCCATTGGAGAAAAGGAAAAGAAATGAAATGTAAGCAAACAAAGACGGTCTCTCATCAGGAACTAATCAATGAAAATGACACATTGGTGATCTGAGCGAAGAGTTCGGAGACGCGAGCGGCCGGAAAAGGAGAAAGACGCGAAAAGAAGGGAAAGAAGGCACCTACTTTTGGCCAGTTTTCTCGCCCTCGCCTTGGATCTCATCTCGTCGGCTTGCGGATTCCTCTCGTCCTCCTTGAGCTCAGAAGCGGCAGCAGCACTATCTTCATCTCACGAGCATTGTCAGTTCGGACACCTTCGCACATGCGCACAGGCCATTCAATCTGACACCGTCGTTGGGGCCAAAAAAACTTTCCAATGTATTCATCATCATCACTTTTTTTTGTCCTATCGTCTCTCCTTCAGATCACTTATCTCTTTCCCTCCTCCTCCTCCTCCCTCGCTCCGCACCATCTCGCCCCTCCAACACACACACACACATACACACACACACACACACACACACACACACACACACACACACACACACACACACACACACACACACACACACACACACACACACACACACACACACACACACAGCTTCTCTGCTTGTTAGAGAGGAATAAGTAGTGTAGTCCAACCTGCGGAATCAGCTCCGGAGCCGGACGAAGAAAGTGCTTGAAGGGGTCAAGGTCGCATCGTACTGCAAGGTGATTCGTGCATTTAACTCATTCAGAAAATATTTAGTCAAAAATAAACACTGGCTAGAGTAAGCTGTATGAAATATAACTGAACCAAAGAGCATTATGTATTAATTAAGAGCATTATTAAGAGCATTATTATACTATTACTAATATTATTATTGTTGTTGTTTGTATTGTTGTTAGCGTCGTCATTGTTGATGTAATAATAATAATAATAATAATAACAGTAAAAATAATAATTATCATTATTGTTATTATTATTATTGTTGTTGTTGTTGTTGTTGTTATTATTATTATATGAATAGTAATATGAATAATAATAGTTATTTTGATTATTTATTGTTTAGTCTTGCGACGGCAGTGTTGCTAATATTGAATGATTTTAAATAAAAATCCTGAAAAAAAAAAAGATTCCACATCCAGCACTGAGTCTATCCTCTTCACACAACTGCAAAAAATGTTGGATTTTTTTCCGGTAATCATCTGTGCACGCTGATTTATTTATTTATTTATTTTGTGCAAAGCTTTTCAGAAATTCTGATTTCATATGAGACATATTCAAAGGTGCATAGACACACAGTTATTGTTTCAAACATGACTCGTCAAAGTCGTGGCAAGTCTGAAGTCTGGGGTACCGAAGGTAAACGTGAGGAAGAGAAAGTGGAAAGGAGAAAGAACGTGTGTGTGTGTGCGTGCGTGCGTGCGTGCGTGCTTGTGTGTGTGTGTGCGCGCGTGTGCGCGTGTGTGTTTAGTGCAGACAAGGTAAGCATGTCGCCCCTCGCGTAACGTGCCACTCTAGGTTTATTTTATATCTGTATAATGATGGCGCAGTAAACAGCTTATTTTTCTGGCAGGTAGATCCAGAGAGCAAAAATGGGCAGAAATGTAAGTACCATTCCGCTGCATGCTGTGATATGCATGATTCATTGAGATTAATCCAAATTCCACAGCTCTCCCTAAATTCGGAATAAAGTTGAGCTTTAATGAAAGATATACATTTTGCGTGTAAGATTTCTTGCAAAACATTCCTTGCAACAGCAAATGAAGGTGAGTGTTTGAATCTGACATCCTATACATTTGAAGATGGAAAGATGGAGTAATCAAATGTAAAGGGATTTTTATTTTCGGGAAACACCATTCTGTGATGTTTGACAAAAATATGATACACTTAAATATTTAAATTTTATAAATCACGTTAATTGATTTTTGTTGATTTTGTTTCGTGTTAAAAAAATATTATGATTATGATTCTGATGATGATGATTATTATTATCATCAATAATAATTATATTATTGATGATAATAATAATAATAATAATAATAATAATAATAATAATAATAATAATAATAATAATAATAATATAAAACAACAACGTATTGTGTATAAAATATAATAATTGGACCCAAAACAGTTAAAATCAGAGAACGCTTAACATTTCACATTCTATTTAAATTTTAGATTTTTTAAATAGTTTTTCCAGACAACGATGACAACCTTGACAACGATGCCTTAATGTGTTCAGTGATTATTCGTAGATATTTATCATCTAAAGGATCTTCTGTCGGTTTAATAAACTGTTGAACTCAGCCTTTTCAGCATCACCACCAGGTTCACAAATATAGCGACTAATTCCATACAGTGGATATAAATCACAAAATTGTCCATTAAGCAGGTTTTTGGTCAATTTTATATTCAGTGATCTGGCTGTGAAGTTCTTAATTAGCTTTCAAAAGCCTTCTTTTGTGAAGCTATAGGCGATGACATAATCCTGAGTAAGAAACAGATTACGACTAAACCTATTGAGCAGTCGTTCAAGAAATGAAAGAAATTAATTCTAGTGATTATATATATATATATATATATATATATATATATATATATATATATATATATATATATATATATGTGTGTGTGTGTGTGTGTGTGTGTGTGTGTGTGTGTGTGTGTGTGTGTGTGTGTGTGTGGCTCTTCGGAGGATTTATACCTCACCTGATTTACTATGACATTCTTTTCCAGTATGGCTTATTTGAATATAGTTTTTTTTTTTTGCATATACACTTAATGCAAACATAGAAGACTAACCAATTTCTGTTTCCAATTTCAACATTACTGTTCGTGATGATATTTCATTTTGTATGTATGTAGTTATGTCTAAACCTTTAACCGTC